>NC_056737.1:1082488842-1082648842 GCF_019279795.1 Protopterus annectens | reverse complement strand
ACCAGTTGGCAACCCATCTTGTGACGTAGGGGTTTATGTTCAGGCTGGTGAGCTTGTCTATAATACCAGAATGGGGAATGGTGTTGAAGGCCTTTGCAAGGTCCAGGTAGGCTGTGTGTACCACCTTTCCCAACAACTAGCAGTACCTCCAGTATACATTTGCTATGAATTTTCTTGTCTTCCACCATAGCGTTTTGTTTCATGCCCCTCAGTAAAATGCAGATCTGTCCATTATAAAAATATGAATACAAATAAGAAAACATGAAGAATAAGTAAGTGGCAAACCATGATTAATTTCTCTACTGAAGAACATCCTAGGTAAGCAGTCTTAAGGTAATTTTACTAAGTACTTCTTGCCTTTTCTAATGCTACCTGTTATTAGCTTGTAAGTCACTTAATTAAAGAAGGCAGAGCCAGCAAAGGTCTGAACATCATAGAGAGCTAAGGGTGTTAAGTGGAAGTATAGAAAAAAGGTGCTATAAGCCTGAATGAGTTAGACTTCACTCACATCCTTGGTTAGCTATGGGCAAAGCCCATGTACTATACAATTACTTATTCACATGTTATACTGCAGACTGAATGGATGATCTTAACTTCTTATTTGTTATAGTTTATACATAATCAGATCACAGAAAATGTATATTATGCATTTAGACAATGAACAAATGTCCAACCAACCATACCAAGAAGATATGAATTTAATTTATAGAACCATTATAGAAATACGTCTTTGAATGTGCAAGAATAACTCATTGTTTAATATCATTACATAAGTTTGTAGAAAGTGTGCTGCTTGTTCTTAACATGGTGGAATACATTGCCTTTAATTCCAAGCATGTCTATGGAACTAATTAAGATTAATATTCTTACTTTCTGTTTTAAAGGCTTCAGCTTGTGCCCGACTCTGAAATAAAACAGGCTAATAAAGGCACATGCTGCAAGTGTGGTTCTCAGTGACTGAGTTGTTGATTGATCATCAGCATTCCTTAGCTGTCATTTCTTATTTTGTTGCAGTTGTTGCTTTTTTCCTAGTAGCCATTTGATATTCTGAGACTCATTAGTTCAAGTCCCAAAACGGTGAGAGTGAAGACTGAAAAAGAGGACATATTAAGTCTGACATTGACATTTGTCAGACTAGTCCCTTTTCTCCAAGGTATCGTCATCTCTGAGTTGGTATTTATATAAGTTTGGGGGTACAGGATTCTCCCCTTGCAAAAAAATAACTTTAAAGAAGGAAAAATGACATTCAACATTCCCTAATCAGCTGTATTTTTGGACTTTTATTCTTCCTGTTTTCAGGGCTTGCAGTTATGATTTTCAAAATTACAATCAGGAACCTTTTTCCCTCATAGGTTCATAGGCAAGCACTAGGCAAGCTGTACTTGCAGGCCACTGTAAGCTTAGTCAGTTTTCTATCTGGTGCCGGAATTAACATATCTCATTTGGTGTTGGGTTGGTCTTACCCATCCCATGGTCAATAATTATATATTATCCTTAGTGAAAATAACTGGGATCATTCCATAGTTAATTTAGGTGACCCATGTGTGGGATAAAATATTAAGGGGCTATCTGTGTCCAGGGGGTTAGATATTGGTATAATGGTCACACAGGCACAATGTACATTCTAGGGGCTATCTGTGTCCAGGGGGTTAGATATTGGTATAATGGTCACACAGGCACAATGTACATTGTTTGATTCTCACCCTTGAATTGAAATTGTCTAGGCTTAGAATGACCCTAAAGGGCAGCTAGCCTAGTACTGACTTATGAACCTATTAGTAGCACAGGGATGGTCTCTGGGAACATTTTCTATTACCCATCCATAGATCCAACTTGTGCTTGAACATGGACAGGGACAAGCTTTGTTTTATGTGGGTGGGGAGTCTGTTCCAGAGCAGTGGTATCCTCTGCAAAATATACCTGTCCCTCCACACCTCTCTGTTGATGTTGCAGAAGAGGTTTAGATCCCTGGACGGAGTATTTCTGATGCCATTTAACTTGCTTATGTACAGGAGGTCCATCCGTTTGGGTCAGTGGATGTCTTGTATGCCAAACTGCTAGCAGTCTGTAGGATACAAAGTACAGTGACAGGGCTTTCAGACTGTCCATGTAAGACATAGTGTTTAGACCTTGTATCCTTTTAGTAAGGTATCTCTGTAAGCATTCCATTTGTTGCATGTGTCTGGACAGATACATGCCATAGTGGACATTATACTTAATGAGTAAAGGGGACAATGATATCTCTAGATCTAGTTGCAATACCTTTGTTTATAAGCTATGCAATATAGAAGGACTGTCTTACAACTGTGGACACATGTTGGTCAAATGTTAGGTCATTGTCTATATAAGTTCCCAAATCTCAAACAACTGGGTCAGCTCTCAAGGGCATATTTTTTGGCATTTAGTTTCAATCCATGATTCTGGCACTAGTTGTTTGGGACAAACCTTCCTGCAGGATGGCTAAGTCATTTGAGAATTCAGTAACTGCTCTTAGCTTGCAGTCATCTGCAGACTTAGTCAGCCAGAGCCTTTTGGATTTACCTTTATATTGTATTACCATATCATGGGATGCATACAATGAGGTCACCTGTAATTAGAATGTTTGGTTGGGTAGATGCCTGCCTTATGGGCTCAGCTGCCATGACTTTGGGACTCCTTAGCTATGTAAGGTGGAAGACTTAGCAGGCAGACTGTGTTGCTGAGTGGGCTTTGGGGACATGTTGCATTTGGAGATCTTTGAGCTTTAGGCAAGTTAATCTTTAGAACCTAAGCATATGATGGATTGTGTTTATTGTGATGTGCTTACAGAGGTGTGATGTGTAGTGTACGCATAGCTTTCAACTATCCAGATTTTCACAGAATATCCAGAGTTTTGGTTCATATTTTTGTTTTTTTCCTCATAAAATTTGTGGTTTTCTGGCAAATCACCAGGATGATCCGAGGACTGAAGTCACTAAATAATGACATACATTTGAGTTTCATACTTTACATTCTTCAGAAATGCATGTTAAGAGGTATGAGTATACTGCTGGCAATTTTGGTGTCTGAAAATTTTTGCCTCCATGGACATATGTATGTACATCTTTCGCACACTGTGTTATGCTGTTTGAGTAATGGATGATCATCAAACAACAAGAGACAATTCTTACAATGTCTCAAAATACCCATCTCAGTCAGGCTGGCTACAGAAGTTGTATAAAAGTGCTGGTCCATGATTCCAACAGGAATGACTTTGGAGACTGGGGTGACTATAACTGCTTGGGGATCAGTTTGTTCAGAATACTATTTGGATGGACATACAACTAAGGTATGGGAAAATGCTTAGTTATATGGTCAGATGTGTTTGTTTGCACTTGACACAGCTTATTTGAGTATCAGGCCTGACTTACATTATTTCTTTTCATTGTGACTTTATCATTCCTTTCATACTGTTTTTCCTTTTTGATTGTGCATTCCTAAAGCATCCTTTCTATTTTTATTAACCTTCTATGCTATTTTCACATCTGTTTTTTGTCTTTCATCTTCTGTATACTTTAGCTGGCTTTGTCTACCCATCAAGATGCACTGTTCTGCATTTCTTTTGTGTTCTGTTGCATTTCTCAAAAGCCGGCCTTTTCCTTGTCTTTTTCTGGTTGACTCCTTTGTTTTTTTGCCCATGTTTACTTGGTGCAGGTATTGATCTGCATGGCTAAAAGGAAAAGAAATGTTAATGTGCGTTATAATTATCTGACTTGGTACTGCCATCTGAACTATTTATGGTGGACACCATTAATTAAAGATCTGTAGCTGGTGCTATTCATGAGAAAACTTCTTCACAATCTGCATTCCTGTCTTTGCATCAGTTCTTTTAATTTTGTTTTGCACCTTTAATCTTAATGTGTAAATGCTAGAAAATGCTTTTGTTGATGTTATTGCTGTACTCAGAAAACAACAGCTATGTCATTTAGTTCTTTTTGTCATTTTAGTTTAATATGCTAACATTCTTACACAAAAGCTATGGCAGCAAAACTTTCAGCTGGGTATCATCACTTTTTTTACTTTGTGACTTGTATACTATGAAAGAGGCATTTCTTATAATCCATTGATATCTAAGTATGATTAATGGCTTATGATTGACTGCAATAGATCATTAAAACACCACCAATATTATACAAAAATGAAGTGAGCATATTTAAATCATTCATTTAATTATTTATGTTGTATTTAGGTTTACAAGGAACTGGGTTATAAAGCAGCATTGCTTGGCTGAAAGTTATAAGTCGTCCATATTGTTTCATTTTTGCAAATCCTAGCTATACTAAGCCTAAAAGGATTACAAATCACATAACCTTACTCAAATGTCTAGCAGGTACTTCATTCTGGGCAACTGATAAAATGCATCTGTAAAAATCCAAAATTATGTCATGGTCATTTAGCTTATTTGAAAGAAAGAATGATTTATATTACTGAATCAGCCACTACCCCTCCCTTCTAAAACAGCTAATTTGTTTTTGTGGATTTTTCACAGCTTATTGTTTAAACTATGTTACATCATTTAAGGAAATGGTTATGTTTTTGAGCACTTTCCAGCTTTTAGTACAACAATGTTATGCTTTAGAAATATATTTTATTTTCTGTCATTGTCCCATTAGTGGAATTAACAGAACTTCGCAATCTTATATTTCAGATACACTTCTGTGCATTTATACTTTAAAATAGTCCTGGACTTATTATATTTAGCTCATCATACAACAGAAATTATTGCAGGTAGAGGTAATGCACATGGTAAGGGTGATTCTAAGACACAGACCGTGTGGTTACACAGGGGAAAAAACAGGAGTATCAATAGCTTTTGTATTGCCTGGAGCTGATTTCTGTACTGGTGACCCATGTTTCCAGCCCTTCACATGAAGATTAAAGGGGAAAAAAGTCCACTGTTTGTACTGGCACTGTCCAGATATACGCCTCATCTCTCCCTCCGTAGCTCTTCTTCAGAAGAGCAAATAAAAAAAAAATCTGGTGGCTGGTGTTCCTGAAGTGCAGGAGCCAATCAGATCCCATTTCTATGCCCTGCATCCAATCCCCTTAACTAGATTTCAGCTGGGAAAAAAGAAAGAAAGATTTTTTTTTTAACTATAAGAAACTGCTTGCTACAAATGCAGCAATTAGTTGCTACCATTTATACTGTGCAGAGAGTGCTATAGCACTCGGGTTTTATCACATAAGAATTCCAAGTCAGAGTCTTTTTTTACTTTCAGATTCACCCAAAAACTTTTCCATTGCATATTCATTTTCAAAAATGTCACAAAAAGTATTTTTGTTTATATGAATAAAAGCTCTTACCTCTGCTAGTGAAATGTCTGATGGAGAAATAATGTTGTCCCATATGTCATACCTTTCCAAACCTTTTTCTTTTTTACTGAAAATCCTTATTGTGTAATTTCTTCTTTCTTTCATTTTTCAGTTTTTTACCATCTGTTCCTCTTTTTCCTTTCTCTTTTGCCATGCCACCATACAATTTCATTCTTTTTTCATCTTCCTTATGTACAGGCTCAGTCTCTTCATTGTGAATTTTGTCCTTTATATCACCCCATGGCACATCCTTTCCAGTCACCGGTTCACTTTCCCTTATCAAATCTTGTAAAATAATATCATGCAGCCCTCCCAACTGGAGAGTTGTAACCACTGCTTGATTATAATCCACGCCATTGTCATCAAATAGTTCCTGCTAAAACCTGGCTTCTGAATATTGAGAAGGATCGATTTCAATCCCTTCCTTCTCCTTCTGCACTTTCTACCGCATGAATAGTAATAAATTAGCAGGTTCAGCCATCTTCCTAGTAACAGCATTTACCTCCAAAACTTCACCAACTTGCTGTGACGTCTCAAATGACTTCATCAGTGTAATTTTTACAGCTTCCTCTTCTTTTCTCAGTTCACTAATCGACGAATTCTCTCCAACTTCCAAATGCTACATATCCACCAGTGTAGACATAGCTGCAAACCACCTTCTTCTCTGAGCCACCTACACACCCATAATGGAAGAAGAAAGCATAACACTCACAATTGTCTCACTTACCAACACACAAATGAGTAGGGGGTTCTTTATTGATTGTCACAGCTTATACACTAATCCTGCACGGACTAAGTCCTGGTATGCAAATCACCCCATTTGCAGGAGTAATCTATGCAAATGAGGTGATATTGCAATCCAGGAAGCTTGCAACAGTCCGTGCAGGACTAGTGCTATCTGCAGAAATGTACTCGGTTAGTAACCGAGTACATTTCTGCAAAATCTAAAACGGAGCTGTGACAGCTCCAAATAAAGGCTGCATATCATGTAGTAAGTATGCCAATGGCCATTGGCATTGCAAACATAAAAAAAAAAAATACAGAAATCAACTTTTATTTTTTTTTTAGTTGATCTTGCGGTTTAAGCTTAGGGCAGCGGCGCGCAAATGGGATCGGGGGAAAATAACAAAATAAACCTAAATTAAGCATTCTAGCTAAAATCAGTATTCTGCCATGCAAGTCAATGACAGGCAGAAGACAACATGGCCAGTGAGTAGTTGTTGCTAAGGGGGGAGGTTCAGTGTGAGACATGTAACTATGCATTAGCAAACAATCCTATGCAAATGAGGGGAAGGATAGTGAATCCCAGTTTTCCCCAGCATGTGAGGCAGATCCCAACAGTGTAAGAGTATGAATAGCTGAGTGCAAGACTAGGATATAGGTGACATCATGGGGGGTGTCTGACATACTGTAAGTTGATTGGAGCCCTGTGGCTCGGGTGTGCTCCTAGCTTAGCACAGCTAAGCTAGGGGGTATGTCTAAACCTACCTAGCACTCTTTACAAAGCCTAGGTGGGTGTGCATGCTGCGCACCGGGTTTTACAGGAAAAAATAAGTTAAACCAGGAAATAGTAGCAGTGTGCACATTTGAGCACTCTGTTTGCATGGCGCGCACACAGGCTTAAACAGGAAGGCAATGGGAAGAGAAAACAGCAGTAGGAAGGTAATCAAGGAGAACTAGCTTAGCTGGCAGGTGAACTGTATCAGAATCAGACAATTACACAGACAGCAGACCAGCCCAGTCCAGAACACTACTATAAACTATGCAAACACCTTCTCCTCTGGTTTTTCCCACACTCTACACCACCGGTGTAAACAAGCAGGGAACTTTTAACACTCACAACAGTAAAATGATAGGGGTTGCAATAGCTATCATACAACAACTTGTGAAGGAGGCTGAGGGTGGTGAGGATGTGAATGGTGTCAACCAACCCACAGTGAGGAGACAGAGAAGAATGTACAGACACAGGGTAACCTACCAGGGAACACATAAGCTGGAGATAGTGGAGTGCTATAGGGGGGACAGGGACCTCCTACAGCAAATTGTTGAGCTGTGCCGGCCACACCTGAGACACAGAACTAACAGAGGGGAACCCATCCTAGTGGATACCAAGGTATATGTAGGCCTATGAATACTAGCCACAGGTACCTTCTGAAGGCCAACTGGGGATATGATGGGGATTTCACAGGCATCAGCATCCAGGTACTCCACCAGTTCCTGGATGCCATGTCAGCACATGTTGGTGAGCACATATATTTCCCCAACACCCGTGAGGCGTTGGCAAGCAATATGCAACTGTTCCACCAAATAGCAGAATACCCTGAGATAGTGGGTGCTATAGACTGCATGCACATACACATCAAAGCACCACCTGGTGAGCGGGGTAGGGTCTACATCAACTGCAAGGGCTTCTCCTCCATCAACTGCCAGGTCATGTGCAATGCCCAAGGCATAATAATTAATGTGTGTGCTGGCTGCCCTAGAAGATATCACGATTCCCACATCTGGCATCTGATGCAGCTGTACTAGAGATTTGCCAAAGGGGACATCCCTGACAGCCACCTAGTGGGGGATGCTGGATATGCACTGGAGCTGTGGCTGATGACACCCATCAGAAATGTACACACACCTCAACAAGAACTCCACAACAAGGCACACGCACAGACAAGAATTATAGTAGAGTGTGTGTTTGTGATGCTCAAGTCATGGTTCTGGTGCCTGGACACATCCGGTGGAGCCTTGCAGTACTCACCAGCTGCATGTACCCAAATTGTCCTTGTATGTGCCATGGTACACAATATGATCCTGCGGAAACAGCTGCAGCAGGAACAGCATGGGGCAGGGCCAAACAGCCCCCCACCAGAGCCAAGGCCTGCACAGGCACAGAGTGACTCAGAGGAGGAACAACCTGAGTCTGAGCCTGCCCCAGTAGGCAGAAGGAGGCATGCCCAGCATGCCCTGACCTTGACAAAGAGGCAACGCACAGCACATACACTGACACAGGAGGGACCCAGGGAATAACACCTCTCTCTGACTCTCACATACAGTAAAAGGGATGTCAAACATTACACTAGCTGTGCTTAACCATGTGTAGGGAGTGTACTATGTGCATCTGACATAGGCAGCCCTGCAGCACCACCCTTAATACTAGGACACCCACAAGGTAAGTGACTCACACATGCCAGTCAGAGGGGTTCACATACCCAACAACAGTCAAAGCCAGTAGGACAGGTGTAGACAAACACAAACAAAGGCTGTGCTATGGCCTCTGAATGAGGCCTATGGGTGAGCCCCCCCCCCAGGCCTACACAGACAGACTACAGCAGGTCAGGCAGTGGGATGTCAGTTCTGAAGGGTAGGAAATTAGAAACTAATATGTAGTTAATTAAAAGCTAAGATCTGTAGTACACTGGTATGCTTCTAGTCAGCACGATAGGTAAGACTACAGACTGAAATGGAGTATTCGACATACCAGTACAGTCCTAGCAAATGTGTACAAGTGTCAGGTGTGCCCCCCATCCTACATAGAAATGTAGTCACAGTCAGGTATGCCCCCCAATCCTGTGTAGAAACATAGAAATAGTCAGTTGTGCTCCCCCCCATTCTACGTAGAATTGTAGTAACAGTCAGGTGTACCCTCCCACAATCCTGTGCAGGAATGTAGAAATAGTCAGGTGTGCCCCCCATCCTACAGAGAAATATAGTAACAGTCAGGTGTGCCCCCCCACACTCCTGTGTAGAAATGTAGAAATAGTCAGGTGTGCCCCCCATCCTATGCAGAAATGTAGTAACAGTCAATGCCAAATGATCGGCGGATACCCTGCAGAGACAGCATGCTACCTGTAGGTGTACAACACAAAGGTCAGCACTGCAGTACAAATGACCTGGACTCGATCCACACATTCAGTACAGATGGCCATACTGGGCATGCCCACACACTTAGAGAAATGAAGGCAATGTCAGTCAACAACATACTGAAAGGTCATACTGGGCATGCTCACAAACTTAAACATATGAAGGGCATGTCTGCAAACACCAGTGGACCAGACATATCTGGCAGCTACAGATGTTAGCACAGACACTCCTCAGTATGTACCACTTATGCTTTGCACACACAGTGGATAGGAATACAGGCATATATGTAAGGACAACACACTATAATAAGCCAAAAGTAGACATACATAGATATGTGGAAGAGGATGACTGTGACAAGGAGCCATCCAGGCATGTCCCACCCAGCACACAGCCAAAGGGCCACAACCACAGATGTCAGTCACTGCAGATACTAGCCACCAGTATCTGACAGCATTACAGAGTATGTGGTGCACGTGCCAGCTGTGCAACATGACTGTTCAAGGAAGTAGTCATCTAGCAGCTGTATACACGTACCTGTGAAATATGACCCAGGTTGTGCCCACATGTGGCATGTCAACCCCTAGATGAATGGGTTATGGCCCATGCACACACACTGCCCTCCCCATAGCCCCATGATGACAAGCATGCTGAGGTCATCCACTGTGAAATACACCTTTGGAAGAATTTTAGCCCAGTAATCTCTGTGGTGCGTCCCATAACTGTGTACTGCTGTAGTGTGATAAACTAGTTAGGTAGGAATTCTAACCCCAGCCATGACAACTGTGTGTGTGTTTGTGTGTGTGTCTGCCCATCTCTGTCTGTGTAGACAGCAATGCTTTTTAGGGTGGTCACACTCCCTACAATTGAAATGCTCTACTTTGGTAAAGCTGCTGATGTCATCCACCTAGAAATATATCTCTGGGAAGGTTGTATCCCACTAATCTCCGCAACGTGTGCCATAAGTGTATACTGCTGTAGTGTGGTAAAATAGTTAGGTAGGAGTTCTAACACCAGCCTTAGCAACTGTGCACATGTGTGTGTGCGCGTGTGTGTGTGTGTGTGTGTGTGTGTGTGTGTGTGTGTGTGTGTGTGTGTGTGTGTGTGTTTGCATGTGTGTCTGTCTGACTCTGTCTGTGTAGAGAGCAATGTTTTTTAGGGTAATCACACTCCCTACAATTGAAATGCTCTACTTTGGTAAGGCCAGGGATGTCACCCACCTAGAAATACATCTCTGGGAAGGTTGTATTCCAGTAATCTCCCTACTGCATGCCATAACTGTGTACTGATGTAGTGTGATAAAATAAGTTAGGTAGGAGTTCTAACTCCAGCCTTGACAAGTGTGAGTGTGTGTGTGTGTGTGTGTGTGTGTGTGTGTGTGTGTGTGTGTGTGTGTGTGTGTGTGTGTGTGTGTGTGTGTGTGTGTGTGTGTGTGTCAGTCTGTCCCTGTCTGTGTAGAAAGAAATGCTTTTTAGGGTAGTCACACCCCCTACAATTTAAATGCTCTACTGTAGTAAGGCTGCTGATGTCATCCACCTAGAAATACACCTCTGGGGAGGTTTTAGCCCAGTAATCTCCATAGCATGTCCTATAACTGTGTACTGCTGGAGTATGATAAATTAGTTAGGTAGGTGTTCTAATCCTAGACTTGCTTTAGTGTGATATAGACCTCTGTTAGGGGTTCTATACCTACACATGTCGGTTGTGGATGTTTTGTGTGTGTTTCAATCTCTGTGTAGGGAGCAATGCATTTTAGGCTAGTCACACTCAGTACATGTCAAATGCCCTACTTTGGTAATCCTGCTGATGTCATCCAATGTAATATACACCTTTGGGAAAGGAGTACTCCAGTAATCTCCATGGCGCGTACTATAACTGCGTAGAACTGTAATTTAATAAACTAGCTAGGTAGGGGTTCTACTCCCAGACATGACAGGTGTGTGTGTTTGTAACTCGTATCCTGTGTGAAGATGGGTGTGAGTGTGTGACACCTGGGCCCAATGTGGAGTGGTTTTTGCAAATTTCTTATATGGTGGCCCTAGTATATATCACAATGTCCACTGTACAGGGATAACATATGTGAAATAGCCGAGAGGCTGGGGTGCAAATCCATACCCATTCATGTGACATCAAGGCCAGGCAATCACAGTTAGCAACCCCAGTATTACCCAGAGCACACTCTCAACTCATGTCTCATACACACACACACACACACACACACACACACACACACACACACACACACACACACACATGCTGAGGCAACAGCCAATATGTGTGTAGTACACTGCATATTGGCAACTGATAGTAACTATGGAATGATTGCAGTGGTCTACAAAGGGCATGCACCCTGTCCATCTGTCCAGTAGGCACATACATATGTGTACCTTCCCCATGTTCCTCACTGGACACCTGCAACACCTGTGTTGCCATCACATGTGACCCACAAAGATCATACCATGGCTGAAAACATGCCCTGTATGGACAGATGCCACTGATACCAGGGAATGCCATTAGCATGCTATCAATGTAGGTGCAGGGTTACCCTGCTGTCCATTACCAGCTCCTGCCACAGGTGGCCAAGACTGGTACATCTGATGATAATCTGTGTACACAACATGGTCCTGACACCATAGGTACAGTTCCAAATGTCACTGTACATGCATGTGGGAGGTATGCACATTCCAGACACCGTCCATGTCATGGACTAGGGAACACATACATGACAAGTGATGCACAGCATTGGCCACACACAAAAGTCATCCAGGTGACTGGATGGTGAAAACAATACCCACCTGTGTGGGCAAATGCAGAAACCATAGCCATGAGCCACAATGCAGACCATTGTCATGTGGCCTGATGCCAAGATATACCCATCAGCTAGCCTTGTATAGCCATCTGGCACAGTCGACCACCACATACCCATGCAGAAATGCACCCATGCATGTCAGTACTGGCACCCTGTGTGTTTGTGTGTGTGGTGTATGATGCATATGATCACATCCGCACTCACTACAATCCCCAGTGGCATACTGAAGCATGTTGTCTGATGTCAGACACCTCCCCATACCCTTTGCTCATATAACCTCCGTATGACCCGTGTGGTGCATGTGATACCTGCATAGTAATGTGTTGTGGCAATCTCACTAGTGATGAGTTGTATTCCTGGCCCTGCCAAGTGTGTCAATGTGTGTGTGCATCCCTGTGAGACTGTGGCTGTGTTGACGATGGCACCTGTTCATACAGACAGCCATGTACTTCACCTACTGTATAGCTACGATATCCCTGTTTCAGATGTCACTCACCATCACATATATGTTCTGAGGACTCCACAACAGGTAACCTATGTGCACATCACAGAACTGCATAGGACTGTGATAGCACTACATAGTCATCAGGGGTTTGATACCCTGTGCTGGTAGGTATGTGACACAAAAATGCTTAAGTTTAACTCTCCCACCCCTCCCTGACTTGTCATTGCCTCTGTCTGCCTCTCTCACTCCCTCACTTGTGGATGCGGAGACCTACACCTGCTTTGCTTAGGCAGCAGGATGTGCATTTTAAGTGATGCTCATGATCAGCTGATGGCCTCTGCATGAATTGCAGCCCTCCCCTAGCTGATTGCATGTGGAACAGCTGTTTTAACATTCCCATAGCCAATTGCATGGAAACACACTCCATTATTTAGGAATATCATGTTGGTGTTGGGCCTTTCCATTCACCGTGAGCAGGAACTCGATCTGTTGTTGGCAAACAGCATCTCAGATGGATTAGGGATTTACCTCTGACAACATACACTGTGGAAACAGGCCAACACACAGGAGGGGGATGTGCCTGACCTGACCACAGAGTATAAGTGCTGCTATACTGCATTCAGAGTAATGTTGGTTTAACAGGGTGTGTGCGGAAATGGCTGTCCTACAGGTATTAATACCTGTCATGTCAGTTCTATTTTATGAGGACTCCCCATCTGTAGGGTCATCTGCAGACTGGGCAGTGTGTGGTGCCTTTGGTTTCATGTGTTACCCACAGAGCATGTATCTGTGAACTGCAGAAGGTATTGTAAGGATTGCAGTCTGTAGATGTTGAAAGCCAGGACAGTTACTGACTTCATATCCCTCATACGACATATGTTGTGACAAACCCTGTTACAACAGTAAATGCAAGATGTTATCACAGCAACATGTCAATATTGGCCCTGTGTATGTGCTTCCAACCACAACTCTGTCAACCTTTGTACATATGTCATGCATTAAGAGGTGCATATGTGCTGTACACCGTAATTAGTGTCATCATATCTGGTAACAAGCCAGTGAGATATTAGACTGCTACACATGTTATGTACACTAGGGGTTATATTTGATGACATAACCTGGACATTCTGTGGTTGTTTGTACAGTACTGAGGTCTGTGCACTTATGGTGAATATCAACAGTGTGTTTATTGTCAATATGTACATTGGCCTGTGTACAGACTGTGGTAGATGTCATCGTTCTAGGTCCCATCCTATCTGATGTTACATGCTGCTCCACTGTATGTTACCGTATTGGCTTACATGTTTGTAGGGCCATACACACACACATGTCTTATACCAAAGACAGGCATCAAGCCACACTGTGTAGTGAACCAGTATATATAGGGTTAGTGTGTGAGTGGCACATATGAGGATGGTGTTGAATAGATAGTCCATATACTGTAATATTATGCTAGCTTATGATATGTGGCTGTGGCTGTGTTCACATTTGTTTTGGTTATGCACTTCCACACAGGTGTATCTTACCCTGTGCTATAACATGCCTGTAGAGCCTGCTATATATATGCAGGTACATGTGCATTCCCCCATAGGAGATGTAGGCCAGTGTTGAGCCAGTCTGCCTGTAGCCTGCACAGTGCTTGTTTACATGCCTAGCAGCTTAGTGTACTTACCCAGTGAGATGTCATGTGCAGATACTTGCTAGATGTACTGCTGCCAGGCCTCCCTTAACAGTCATGTATGTCAGATGGAGCGGCGGGATGCTGTACAGATGTATGTCAATATCTAGTGGGTAGTATGTGGCGATGGCACCTCTGTACCAGCAATTATTAAGTTTCATGACAGACAGGGGTGTGTGAATGCATAACCTATGGGGGCAAATGTATACCAGTCATTATGTGATATACCCACCTACATGGCTGTTAACATCCATATTGTCAGACTTGGTCCATATGTTGTGCACTAAGGGGTTCTGTGTATACCTCTGGACTGTACAGAGTGTGTCAGAATGCCCACAGCTATTGGCCAATATTTCTACTGTAGACCACAGGAGCATTACATGCTTGCAGTGGTACTGTACTATGATGTCCTTAGGGTGTCTGTCAGTAGCCAATGGCACACATGTGAAAAGCAGGTGTGACCTCCCACACACACCATGTCTGTGAAGACAATCCCTATTACAGTAGCAATAGTCTACTAATATAGCTGCTATGCATACCAACATCCCCTTGCACTATGGAATTGGGACTATAGGGGCTGAGGTAAGGCTACACCCCATGTTCAGGACATATGGTGAATATATATGTACATATGATTATCCAGATATCTATATAGATAATTACACATGTACATATCAGCATATATAGATGGGTGTGTATATGTACATAGATATGCATATACACCCCCAGATATATACATATACAGATAGTGATACATATGCACATATACGTATACCACACTGCCATTCCTGTCAGCAGTCCACTGCTGTTGTATCCACCACACATATGGTGAGGTTGGGGCCATATATATGTGGGCTTCAACTACTCAATACATGTGTGCCCATATGCACTCCAGAGGCCAGTGTATGTAACAGTGGCATATGGTCCTGTAGTATTGAGTCTAGGGGGGATGCACCATACATAACCTAGGCTGTTACAAAATGTGGGTGTATCAGGGGTGGGCTGGCATAAGGTATCTGGATGTACAGTACCATACATTTCACCTATCTTGACATTACTTACATAAAGTGGGTTACTGCAGGCCTACTGCCTCCTGCCATACAGACTGTTCTGTTTGCCAGTGTGCTTGTGATGGTGTCAGTTATGCCATGTTATGCATCAGTTACATCCCATTTGGTCAACTGAAGTTTGTACCACCTAGTGATTGTGTACAGAGTGTAGATAGGGGCTGCTGGACTATACACCTGCATCACTTACTGCTGATTGTGTGGTATCCTGTGACCCAGTCTGTCATTACGATTGTATGATTTGAAGGGCTTGGCCTGGACAGCAACAGTTTTGGACCTTTCCAGACTACTGTATTAGTATAACTGTTTCACAGTTGCATTACTCTGTTGATATGGATGTCAGTGTCTGAACAGCTATATGACATGGCATATACATCTGTAATAGTACACAAATAAAGGTATTCCATTTCTGAAACCCTGTGTGTGGTGTTTTATCCTATGACCTCTCTGTGGGTATATGTTTCAGGCAACACATGACATTTGTATGGGTGGCTCATCCAGTGTCCAGTTATTAGGGTGTTAACTGTAGGCATAGTGGCTGTTCCATATTGTGTGCGCCTACCACATGAGTTTCTTACTGTACATATCTCTGCGTGTGCATGTGTAGTCACATGTATATCTATATATCTGTGTATATATATATATATATATATATATATATATATATATATATATATATGTGTGTGTGTGTGTGTGTGTGTGTGTATCTGTATCTGCATATATGTGTCTGTGCATATGTATCCTGGGAATGTTGCCAGCTTCCACATTTTACATTTCCTATGGGAGCCAGATTGTACTGCATAATATGTTACCAATACCAGCCTGACATCATACAGGTGGGATGTAGTACTGTTAACATCTTGTGCCCATGACGTGTCAGGACCTGGTTATGAGATCTGCAACACTTGGTAGTGTATTGCGGGTGGACTTGTTTGACTGTGGGGGGTGGGTATACCTATTCATACAAGACGTATATTGTTCGGGGCCTCTCAACCCCATTAATGATACATGTGGACATTTATGATTTAGTTAATCTCTCATTGATATCTACACATGTATGTCCATATATACCTATATGGATATATATATATATATATATATATATAGATATATATATATATATATATATATATATATATATATATATATATATATATATATATATATATATATAATATATATATATATATATATATATATATATATGCTGTATATATATATATATATATATCTGTTGATATATATTTGCATGTATATATGTTCATACATATATATATATATGTATATAATTCTAAATGTATATATATATATATATATATTGATATATATGTATATCTATCTACATATATATATATATATACATATATATATATATATATATATATATACATATATATATATATATATATATATGGATCTACCTGACAACACCGGCCACTACAACACCTACAACGAAATCACCGACACCACATAACCGAAAGTTCACAAACACGAAATCTCACATGCCCGACACACCACAATCCCGACAATCAACATGCAAAACAAATACCCTGTCCAAAAAGCACACACACAACACAAGCATACCAAAATCCTTACAAACCCACACTAAACCTTACATACACAACTATCTATAACCTTAACCCAAACCCTAACCCTAAGGTCCATCACTATCGCACACTTAACTAACCCGCGCCCTAACCCTAACTCACTTAACCTGCCCCTAACCCTAAAGACTGTCACTATTGCACACTCACCTAACCCGCGCCCTAATTCTAACTCACTTAACCCACCCCTAACCCTAAAGACTGTAACTAACGCACACTCACCTAACGAACACCCTAACACTAACTCACTTAACCCGCCCCTAACCCTAAACACTGTCAATATCGCACACTCACCTAACCCGCGCCCTAACCCTAACTCACTGAACCCACCCCTATCCCTAGAGTCCGTCAATATTGTACACTTACCTTACTCGCACCCTAACCCTAACGTCCATCACTACCGCATACTTACACAGCCTTTTCACATGTCGGTGTTCTCAGCGTCAGGGTTTTCATCCATCGGTCATCTCAGTTTTCGATCTTCTGGTGTCGGTGTTCTCATCGTCGGCATTGTCAGCTTTTAGCATTGTCAGGTAGACCCATACATATATATATATATATATATATATATATATATATATATATATATATATGTATGTATGTATGTATATATATATATATGTATGTATATATATATATATATATATATATATATATATATATATATATATATACACACATATATACACATATATAGATATGTTGTATCTGTTTAGATATTAATATATTTACACACACACATACATCTAGATACTGGTATACATTCTCTGTACTGTTGGATGACTGGGCTGGATGACATGTATCTGAAAACATCAGATTTATGTATATAGCTGGCATGGCTTAATGGTAAATCACTTTGTCTATGGTGTGCAGGGTTCGAGCCTTGCAGAGCCTGTTTATTTTGTTGCTGGGCAGAACATGGGCCATTGGATACAGAGTGATTAAGGCACTTTAAAGCAGTTGTAAGTGGGTTTGCACGTGTTTGCGCGGAGGTAAGCACTGCTAACTTCCAGTTACAGTTTCTTATACTCAGTTAGATTCTAAACTGCTTAACATGTGTAGGCATTGCTTAGCCCTGTGCAAACCGGCTTAAACCCGCTTACTGCTGCTTAAAATGGTATCTGACAGACCTGTGGGAGGAATGTTTATTAGCACTACCTGAATGTTCCCACACACAGTACCAGGTTCCAAATTACTATTATGCACATACATCTCACTCTGTTACTGTACACACTCTAACCACAGCTTAACAAGTTGGGGTGTAAATGGGACATACATGGCTTCTTAGTCACATAAGGTATTGGGGAGTTGCTAGTGTGCCATGTTTGTTGTCATAGATGTGTGTCATTCAGTTGTATTTCCTGTTTGCTGCCTATATGTCTGGGATCATCCCACTGATTTCCCAGGAGGACAGGTTGATAGGCATTAGATATGAGCCACTTTAATAGACATGTATATGCATCCTGGGTATGTTGCCAGCTTCCACATTTTACATTTCCTATGGGAGCCAGACTGTACTGCATAATATGTTACCAATACCAGCCTGACATCATACAGGCGGGATGTAGTACTATTATGCACATACATCTCACCCTGTTACTGTACATACTCTAACCACAGCTTAACAAGTTATCTGCATTTTCCCTGTTTACTGTCTACGTGTCTCTCATACCTGTGCAGTTGTGGGGTATGGTTCTGCATGCAGACTACTACCACTGGCAAAATTCGAACCATGGCTGTGTGTGCTAAAAAAACAGTTCACATCTCAGTTGCATGTCCTATTTGTTTTTTGTTATCTGCATTTTCCGTGTTTACTGTCTATGTGTCTCTCAGTTATACTAAATGGCCTCTGGGGATTACACCTGTCATATACAGACATTCCTACACATTCAATTTATGGTGCATGGTGGGGATAACAGTGCTTAATACTACAGTACTATTACATGATTGAAAATCTACATTACCATATGATACCATAATATACACATGCAGTCCAGCAGTTAGACCTGTTTTGTCAGGATATTACACTTTTATTGCCATACAAACAATATGAGACTCTTCCTGCCATAGTCTCTAGTGTATGCAGTACTTGCCTTGAACAATACAGGTTTTATACTAGCAATTAATTTACTACTTACCACAAACCTGAGCCTAGACCAGTGTAACAATCACTAAAAAATAATAAAAAATACACTGCTGCAGCCGGATACAAAAAATAGTTCCAGTTTATTACAAGTAAATCCAAAAGTTCAGATTGAGCACTTTCTTCCCTTTAGAATAGGGATTTGATCAGAATCTACCACAACCTATCACATTTCCCCTTAAATAATGAAATAATGTAATTAATGACATCATACAATTAACTTCATAAAGAGGCACATTCCTTATACAAATTAAAATACAATATATCATATGTTAAAACTGCTAAAACTCTTTGTTCTTTAATACAACTATATATAAAAACATGGAATATACATAAATATAATAATTTATAACAAAAAATACGTATGTAGTATTTGTAAAACCTAAAACTTTTGAATATAAATTATCTCATTAAAGCTGTTTTTTTTGTGTAACAAGGGCTTGATGGAACTCTTATCATTGAGTCCTGGGTCTTGACTTGCCTGTAACTTAATTTGCCACCTTACCTCTCTTTCCTCACTGTGACTTCTAATGTCACCTTATCTTGGATTTTGTAACACTCTTTCTAATATAGCAAACTCAAATTCAGAAAAACTAGGGCATACAATAGAATGCTTGTATAATGCATTATTCATATTACTAGTAGATATTTGATATGTATGTTCATATATCCTGTCCCTTAACTGCCTTTCAGTCTTATCTACCATGCCAGGCAGCAGATGTGGGCCTCCTGGTTTGCGGCCCACTCATTTGCAGCTGTGGGGGGCATAAGAGGAATATTTAGCCATACCTATCCATGATATACCTGAGCTGGCACTTATTACACACATAATGGGGTGATACTTACACATGGCTGGAACATCCCCTGATGTTCTAGCCTCTTGGAGTCACTCCTCCAAGAAGTCCCCCTTCCACGGCTTCAGGTCAGCATAGTGGTGCATGACCTGCTCACCAGTTCAGGGTATGCCAGTGGCACTGGTGAGGTTGCAGGCAAGGCAGTCTCAGGCCTCCACCTTATATTGGGAGCCCTGGTACTGGCCCTGCAGCAGTCTCTGTGCATGGTCTTTAACTAGGAGTACTGCCATGACCTTGGACTCCTGGATGCACCAGTGCTGCACCTGGAAGCGCACACCATCTCCCCTTACTGCCATAGTGCCTGCAAGGGGAAGCTACAACCAGTTATGAGCTGTATTCCCACCTCTTGAGTTTAAGTAGGGCCGATTTCCCACACTTTTCCATGATTGGCCAGTTTTGAAAAGGCTAAACTATGGACAAACCTGCTTACCTAAGGTTGGCATTGTTTAAAGGGGTATACCACTGGCCACAAAGAGTTAGCTGGTCTACACATTGCTCACACCTCCTAAGCTGGCCTGTGCAGTGCTTAGTATTGTTTATATTACACATTCATTATAATGCCTTTTTGGCATTGTGTTATTATTCATTACACCTTATATGTATGCCTAGTATCCCTGATTGATGTGTACATACACTCTGTGGGGTCCTTGTGTTTTATTGGGGACTTCGACACTCTATTACAACTTCTGGCCTTACTGCTGTACTCCAGTTCACATATTTATGTTATGTAGTGGGTTATGGCACATATGACTGTATACTGATGCCTTTCACAGGTTCAATTTGGTTATACTATGGTGAGGACATGTTTACTACTACCTCATTCTTCAGTACTTCTGTGATGGCTTAGTGGATAACTACTGGGACTATGGTGTATAAGGTCATGGGTTCAAGACCTGCATGGCTGTTTATTTTGTTGATGGGCAGAACAAGGGCTGTTGGATACAGAGTGATTAAGGCACTTTTGAGCACTTGTAAGTGGGTTTGGGTGACGGTAAGCACTGCTAACCTGACGTTACATCTGCTTACAGAGTGTTAGCTTCAGAATTGCTTAGTCAGTATAGACATTGCTTACCCCCGCACAAACGCACTTAAACCTGCTTACTAGGGCTTAAATATGCTTACTACTGCTTATTTGTGCTTAAACCTGCTTACTAGTGCCTTATTCATTATGACACTGAAACTCCATATGTGCATTTCCTGCAGTACTCCAGTTCATAAATATATGTTATTTAGTGGGTTTTTCAACAAAAATATTGGTCATAACATGCTTTGTCATGGAAAATGGAATGTACTGCAGTGAGACTCGAACCAGGAATGCCTGCTTGAAAGGCGAATGCTCTGCCCACTACACTATTGCTCCACTGCTGTGCATATAATTTCCTTGTTATCCTCTTCAAACTTTTAAGCTGCTTTAACCGTAGCTAAGCAATGGGAACACCCGCGCACCTGTGGTTAGCTTTAATCAGATTTTTAAAGAAAAATAAAAGGGTTTCTTCATTTTATTTATATGCACTGTTGCTGTTGTACACATGGGGCACTGTTGGTGGGGATATGCGGACATCTATGAGTGGTCTCGCTCATTCCTTACCCCTTTCTGTTGTTCTACATTGCAGGGGTGTGTTTATTCTGAGAGCTCTGCTCTCAGACATGCCCCCTGCACTCTTACAAGCCTAGGAGCTTGGGCAGTGTGCCTTATTAATATGCATGGTGCACTGCCGTCCTGCTCCTAAATGGGTGCTTCCGTGCAGGACTAAGCTAGTCCTGCATGGAAGTTTAGTAAATCCGGGGAAATATCAATTTTTCATTAAATTTCACTTCATTCAGTCTTTCATTCATATTGTCCATAAAATATATCACATATGTTTATCAAATTATTTAATCTCCTTTTGTGTTCTATTACCATAATACCCAAATTCGAGCATATTCATGTTTAAATCTTCAACATTTTTTGAAACCTTTCAATATCTTATTTTCACATATTTGTTCCCATAAGTTTTTCACTCTAGAACAATTAAAAAAAAAAAACATGTTTTGTTGTTTCAACTTCCCCACAGTGATTGCACACTATTTCTTGTATTCTTTTTCATAGGGCTTATCAGCTTTAACATGCAGTTTACCTATTGTCAGTCTCCACAAAAAGTCTCTACATTCATATATTTTCTTACACCATGAAATCTTATTTTAATAACATTTTTATTTCCTTTTCTAAATGCTTCCATGGGGAAACACAATAATGTTCATTCATTATATTCAAAGTCCATTCTTTTCTGTTTACCCACATTATTTATATCCAATTTCCATAAAAAATGTTCTGGTACACTTTTATATCTTCATTCATATAATGTTTCCATCTTTTCCCTGAACCTATCCTCTTCTAAAAATCCTTATATTTAACTTTCAGTATAAGATTTATTAAATTCCTGCTCTCTTTTTTTAATCCTACCAAAGGTCTTTAAAGACTCAAAGATGCTGCATGAACAGTTGATTAATTAACCCTAGCCCCCCCTTCCTCTTCCTTAACACACAAAATTCCTCTTCTAACTGGATTTAACCTTGATCCTCATATAAAAGAAAATATAGTGGACACTATCTCTTTTTTATACCTAGATGGGATTATATATACACTTGCTAAATAGACCATTTTACCTAAAAAATCTAATTTATTAACTATACTTTTTATATGATAGTTTATATGACTTCCAAAATATACACATTTCTCTTAATTTTGGTATAATTCCATCCCACTCTTTCTCTCTATGCTCACTTGTTTCAAAGGTACTTACGTATTATCGCAACCAGATTTTTCCCACTCGCATAATTCTTAATGTTTCACAGACAAGATGGGTGGTAACCTAAGCAAGGTTTGTTAAAGTCTTAACTACTATTCTTGCCGATTGTTTTTCACATGTGAACAGGCAGAACGACAGATTTCCTGTTCCCGTGGTGTATCCTTTCCCGACATCTAATCAGGACTGCTGCATACCAATGTTAGAATTCATGAAACTCACCACGGTCTACCAGCCCATTTTAAATGTCATTATGTGTACAGACTGTAATGTCTGATTCTTACTTTTGTTACATTTGTGATTGTGTGCGCATCACTGACCATTTGCAGCACTGTAACTGGGTGCTGTGAGTAAACTTCAGATTTACTGAAGTGTGTGTCCATGGGAAGCGGGATAACGTTCAACTCCCTGGTCACAGGAGTAAGTACGGGAGAAAAGCAGCAGTCCCTGAGGAATCAATGTCCCCCTACTGACTACTTGTAGCAAGCACCTTTATTTCGGATGCCTACTGGCCATGAACAGTCAGACTGTGTATTATGCATGAAATTGCCTTTGCCGCTTGCAATCAGCAAGGCAGAATTTGTGATGTACTGGGCCACTGCAGAGTTCACAACAAAAGTGAGACACGCTAGGCAGGAGTCGAAAAATTGGCAGTTATTCCTCTCCCTGCCTCCTAACCTGTGTGACACAGTAAAACTAATTTGCATAGACACCCCTTCCCAGGTTAATAAACCTTTACTGTCACAAACATTAAGAATTATGCGAGTGGGAAAAATCTGGTTGCGATAATACGTAAGTACTGTTTCAAATACTATCCCCAATATTTCTATAACCTCATCATTAAACTGAATACCTTCTGTGTTTCCCATGAACTCAGTCCCTTTACATTTGTCTTTATTATACGTAAACCAAGCATTTTTAAACAGTGATTCAGTTTTCTAATTCCTTCTTCCATCCACTCCTTATTCTTAGTAACTAAGAGTATATCATCTGCGTATGTAAGAACTATTGTAATTTGTATTTCTTCTGTGACTTTATAACCTACAATATTTAACAATCTATTCATTTTATTAAAACCACATCCATTACTAGCACAAATAAAATACTACTCACAGGACTTGCCTTATCCCACACACTATTTTTATTTCTTCACTTAGCCATTCATTTAATATTACTCTCACATTATTCTTCACATATACCAACATAATTATTTTTCTTGTCTATTCACTTATATTATAATCTGTTAATATATCCCATAAACATTCATATTGTATTCTGCCAAATGCTTTACTCATATCTCATACCATAACTTTAATTTCCATCAATTTATTTATGTCATCTATTCTATTACTTCTTTCATTATCCATAATAGATCCTGATTTCCTTTCACTTTCTTACTAAAAATTGTATATTCAAGCAATTTATCTACTCCATTTCTTAGTCTTTTTCCCTGTTATTGTCATAAATATCTTACAATCTGTATTATTCAACACTGTTGGTCTCCATTTTCTTATACCATATATTTCTCCTTTTTTTCTCTATGAATTTCATAATCCCAGTACATATTTACTTTTCTACCACTCCTATTTCTAACCATTTAATACCTTCACAAAATATACTTTTTGCAATTCTTCCTTTTTATTATACATACGATATTCAATGCCACCCATCCCCATAGCTTTTTCTATGTTAATTTCTTTTACATTTTAAATTCTTCTACACGTTTCCTTATTACTTCAAATATTCTGTCTTGTGAAGTCACTCTTTCGGCTTCATTACTCTTGAATTCCCTTATTATTCTCTTTTACTATTTTATTCAAATATGGAATAGCTTCTTCCTTTTTCCCTTGTAAAAATACCTTTGTTTATAGAACATTTTTGTAATATTCTCCTGATTTATTATATATTTTTTCTCCTTTTCATAAAAAATGTATTCCTTAATACTTCTCTAAATACTTCCTGAATCAATTATCTATATTTTAGTTTCTCTATCCTTCTCCTCACAGCTTGACATTCCAGAAAATACTTTTTATACTTTTCTTTAAACTCATCCAATTTTCATAAACAAATTCTTATATCTGTGTGAGCTTTCCATAATTGATTACTCTTTTTTTCTACCTTCTTCATCTAAATCATTTGAATTAAACCTCTTAATACCTTTCCCTATTCTTATATATCCTTCCTTTTCCTGCACTTCTACCAATATAGCTAAATACTCCAAGAAACCTGTTACCTTTATTCCTTCTTGAAGAATTTTTAAACCATCAGATATTACAAATAATCAATTTCCATTTTATATCATTTCTAAGTCCAATGTTTGTTGCCCTATATATATATATATATATATATATATATATATATATATAACTTTCCACTTTTTATTATCTCATATATAATCCTAACATCCTTCCTTCTTTCTTTCTTTTTCTGAAATCACAATTAAAGGCCTCTACCAAAATTATTTCCATATTTTCTTTTACCTAATTTGGAATTTTTTAAACATTATCTCTCTTTCTTTCTTTCTTTCTTTGTAATTGATGTATATATTGCAATAATTCTAAACACATCTTTTTCCTCCCTTACTTCTATCACTGTTCTTCCTAATCTATTATGGTAAAGTCTAAAACTTTTATATTTGCCTGACATATCACACCTATTCCTGAACTTGTATATTTTCTCATATTCCAAATAATATTTCCAACCCATAGCTCCTCTGTTTGTAGCCTTTTTCTGTTAAGTCTCATGTCTTCTAATATAATTATATCCATATCAAGTGAAGCACACCGTTCTAGTATGCCTATTCTTCTATTAATAATTTTATACTATTAACATTTATAGCCAAAATTTTCAGCCTCCTGTTAAAGTAAATTTATTATCCCCTTCCACATCTATCCTTTACCTTTTTTATTTTCTTTCACAATTACACTTTTAAACTTACTTTTTCTCTATCTTTCCCCCGATTTTCCCTATAGACTTTTCTGCTTACTACTTTTCAGTTTACATATTTATCTTCACTTTACAGTGGAAGAAGAAAAAGGAAAATATTACAAATTATTAAAAAATTTGGAACTTAGATGTATAGAGGTGCAAAACAGGAAGGTAGGTAAAATTAAAAGGGATATTAATGAATACAAAACTAAGACACACTACCCTAAACCTAGGGTTTGGGGAAAGAGAAGAACTGGTTTTCATGAGAATGATACTCATAAACTTAGGGGAATGAATGATTCACTTCATAATGAAAATGATTTAGACAGCTTAGAATTCCCCCCACTTAGGAGGTCTGAAAGGTTAATGTTTAAAGAACCGGTAGACTACAATTCAAAAAACTACAAAGGGAGGGAATGGAGGCCTCGGGATGGAAACAGCCGACATGGAACCAGTAGATGGTATAATCAATGAAGGTTTTAAATGGACATATAAGGATTTTAACATTTTTAATTATTCTGACATTCCCATAACCAAAACTTGTTTTGAATTATTTTCTAAAGGATTTGGATTTATACCTAAGCAGAAAACTGATATTTTTAAATTAATGGTAGACATCAAGCTTTTTGTTAGAAAGAAAAACCTTGAGTTGTTTTTCAATGGAAGGAAAATTAATTCTAAAGAAGATAGATTAGTGAGTAGTAACACATTTAACCCACCTTTGCATCCACAACAGAGAAATTTTGAACTGGCAGTGGAAAGTGAATTAAGAGCATCTTTGAGACAACACATTGTACACCCCAACCTAACTTTGGCTGAACAAGAAATTCTTACAGATATGAGTAAGAATAGAAATTTGAGGGTAATGAAGCCAGACAAGGGTGGGGGGGGGTAGTACTAATGGACTACATCTTATATAAGGGTAAAATGATGGAAATTTTAAATGATTCTGATAAATATATAAGAACATCTATTAACGAAATAAACATAGCGTATAAAAAATTATGTTACTAAATGATTTACTAATGGAGGGATTAATAGATATGGACACATAAATATTTACATGTTGAGAAACCGAAGGTGCCTTCAATTTTTGGTATTCCAAAGGTGCACAAAGATGTGAATGACCCACCTTTGAGAGCTATAGTCTCTGCTGAGGGTTCAGTGACAGCACCTTTGGCAAAATATGTAGATTTAAAAGTTAAGAAGTTGGTATTGAACAACAACAATATACTTAAGGACTCTTGGGATTTTCTGAGATATTTGAATCATACTTTATTTACTAATGAGGTTGCATTTGGTACCCTTGATGTAGTGGACTTATTCACAAGTATACCACACGACATGGGCTTAGAGTGGTTTGAGGAAATGTTGGTGAGTTTTAATGAGATTACACACAACAAATTTAGCACAGTTTTGGCAAAAGTGAAAGTAAACTAAAACAAAGAATTTATGAACATTTTTATGATATTAGGATTAAATGTGAAAATAATGCACTATATAAATATAGTGTCTTATGTAAAGAAGCAGAATTTCACTTTTTTATACTGGAAGTAGTAATAGTGGACCCTAGGGGAGGTATGTGGGAAACACTAGTGGAATATACTGGCAGATAATTTTGGAAGCCAGTAAAACCCCAGGGCTCAATGATATGATTTCACTTACACAAGTATTGAAATTAAGAGCAGCAAAGTTATAATGTCACCTGGAATTATACATCTTGAATTTTTATTTTAGATAGGATTAATGTGTTTTTAATAAATCTATTTTAAAAGACTATTTTTTATTTTATTTATTTATTTATTTTACATTTGTTTACCGGGCTAGTCCAACTGGATATATTTCCATTTTCAGCAGAGGCCCGGGGAGAAAAGCTCCACATTTGGGTTAGTACAACAAGTAATTCAATAAAAAAGCAAAAAGAAAAATACAGTGATTAGTAAAAAAAAAAAAATAAAAAAAAAAAAAAGTACAATACAGAATTAAGGTGAAACAAAAAAAAAAAAATATGTGAGAAAGTTTATGCTAGAGAGGACGTAATACTTCTATTTACAGTATAGGAGTAGGGGAGTTAAACTTAGTAGGATATTCAAAGAGAGAAATATATATAAGCAAAAGAAAAAATGTAACCAACTGGAATTTTAATTAACATGAGACGGAGACTAACAAAGGTATTTGGAGTTAGTTTTTCAGATGGGAGAGAGTCATAAGATTAGTCTGGATTGATGCAAGGGCATAGCCAGAGAGTCTTTAGGTGTTGTTTGAGTTTTTGTTTAAAGAGGAAAGGTGATGTTGTAGTACTTAGAGTGGTAGGTAGTGAGTTCCAGTGTTTACCTATGGTGTTTACCTATGGTGTTTACCTATGGTGTATATTTTAAAAGATTTTTTTACAACACATTTTATATTGGTGGTATTTATAGTATCATCATGGTTCAGTAATACGATGAATGAAGTGACAACACATATTTATGAATATTTCATTCCTTAATTGTAGTTTGAACTTTATTGGATATGACTTAATTGTTTAATATATAAAAGGTGGAACTAAAAAGACTGTTGTTATCCGATGAAGTTGATGACGAAAACGTGTTCTACACTGTCAGCGTTAATTTTTTACTCGTGCTTTCTTCGTAATAAAGCTGTTCATGTTTTATCCATCTGGGTCTGAGGTGCTTTGTGCAGGTTTCATAGTTTTCTTGTGCACCATCCGTTCCTCTTTGTTTTTATCTTCACTTGTGTCTTGTACTACTTCCTCTCCTTCATTATTTTCATTTTTTTCATTCGCTATTATTTATTTATTTTCTTGTGTAGTCATCTGTTCTTCATGTTCCTCTTTTTTCTACATTTCTTTCTATATTATGCACACATTCCTGTATTTGCTCTTGTTCTTTGACTTCTATATTTTCTTCACAATCCACCCATACATGCCCAGTTCGCCCACATTTTTTACATATCATATCACATTTCTTAGCTTCGTGCCTTGGCTTACAACAGATAAAACATTTTCTTTTATCACAATCATTAATCAAATGATCATCTTTTCAACAAAAAAATCATGTTTTTGGCTGACCCCTGTATTTAACAAACCTCTATTACCATCTACATTTATCAGACTTAGAATATGTATAATATTTTCATTTTTCCATTTTCAAAATTACCCCACATTCCCAACCTTCAGTCCATAAACCTCTATCATTATATATTTTTGTAGTGTCCATAACTTCTTTACATAATGTCTTTAAATAGTCCTTTAATAGTTCTTCAAGTTCAAAATGTCACAATACATTTCTTTATTAATGTGAATAAAAGCTCTTACCCCTTTAGGGGTAATACTCAATGGTTTAATCACATCACACCTCTCATGGTCTTTTTCTTCCTTACTACTTAGTCTTACCACAAAGTGCTTCCTTGCTGTCTCTCTCACTCCTACTTGTCTCTATCCTTCTTTCACCATGTGCACATACAACCTCTTTTTTCTGCAGTCTCTACCACCTCCTCTTCCTGTATCTTCTTCACAATTTCTCCCCATGATCCTGCTATCTCACTCTCCAGTTCACTTTGGTGCACCATTTCTTTTAAATAAACATTCCTCAACCCTCCCGACTATTTAGAGCTTGATGATATTCCTTTGGAAATTAGCTGGGTCAGATAGAAGGATTTCCTGACTGTGATGGAAACATGATCAAATGAGAGAGAATTGTCCATATAAGTGCCCAGATCATTTGTGACTGTATCTGTCTGATGAAGAGTACCATTTAAAACATATTGGGAAACAGCTTTGTTACTGAATGCTACTATGCTGCTATTTTTTGCATTTAACTTGAGAGTGTTTCAGAACACCACATACATGCATATTCCAGCCCTTGCTGGTACTGTTAAGCATCAGTGGGACAGTGGATAACAGTGCCCATTTTGTAGTTATCAGCAGACTTGATCAGCCACACTTCCAAGATATTGGACTGGATGTCTACAAACTAAATGCCAAAAAGGAGAGGGCACAGCACTGATCCCTGTGTTACTCCACTAGTTACAATGTTACATTCAGAGAGGGCCAAGCATTGACCTCTGTGGTACTGCATCAGTTACAATGTTACATTCTGAGAGGACCCAGCACTGATCCCTGTGGTACCCTACTAGTTTCAGTGTTACACTCAGAGAGGGCCCAGCACTGATCCCGTGGTACTCCACTAGTTACTATATTACATTCAGAGAAGGCCCACTACTGATCCCTGTGGTACGCTACTATTTACAATGTTATATTCAGAGAGGGCCCAGCACTGATCCTCATGGTACCCTACTAGTTTCAGTGTTACACTCAGAGAGGGCCCAGCACTGATCCCTGTGGTACTGCACTAGTTACTATATTACATTCAGAGAAGGCCCAGTACTCATCCCTGTAGTACCCTACTATTTGCAATGTTACATTCAGAGAGGACCGAGCACTGATCCTTGTGGCACTCCCACTAGCTACAATGTTAAATTCAGAGAAGGCCCAGTACTGATAATCCATGTGGCACCCCACTAGTTACAATGTTATATTCAGAGAGAACCTAGCACTGATCCCTGTGGTACCCCATTAGCTATAATGTTACATTCAGACAGGGCCCAGCACTGATCCCTGTGGTACTCCTCTAGTTACAATGTTACATTCAGAAAGGGCCCAGCACTGATCCCTGTGGTACTCCACTAGTTACAATGTTACATTCAGAGAGTGCCCAGCACTGATCCCTTGGTACCCTGCTAGTTTCAATGTTACACTCAGAGAGGGCCCAGCACTGATCCCCGTGGTACTGAACTAGTTACTATATTCCATTCAGAGAAGGCCCAGCACTGACAATCCATGTGGTACCTCACTAGTTAAAATGTTATATTCAGAGAGGGCCTAGCACTGATCCCTGCGGTACCCCATTAGCTATAATGTTACATTCAGAGAGGGCCCAGCACTGATGTCTGTGGTACTCTACTAATTACAATGTTACATTCAGAGAAGGCCCAGTACTGACCTCTGTGGCACCCCCACTAGTTACAATGTTACATTCAGAGAGGGCCCAGTTCTGATAATCCATGTGGTACTCTACTAATTGCAGTGTTACATTCAGAGAGGGCCCAGCACTGATGATTCTTGTGGTACTCCACTCGTTACAATGTTGCATTCAGAGAGGCCCCAGCACTGATCCCTGTGGTATCCCACTAGTTACAATGTCACAGCTGGATAGGGTCACAACACCTTTCACAATGTGAGATCTGTTGGATAGCCAATTTGCAGTCCAGCAGATACCATAAGGGTTTACATTAAGTTTATCTATTTTTTTTTACAATACCAAAATGGGGATAATGTTTAAGGCATTAGCCACACAGGAATAAACATTGCACACTGAGTGACCATTGTCTACAGCCACTGTAATCCTTTCATAGAATCGTTCTGGTTCTAGGAGACAGGACCTGTATTTCTCAAAATTAAACTGAATGGGGTCTAGATGAGTTAAGTTGCCTGTGTCTGCATAAATGAGTTCTGGTATGATACATTCCATGGTTTTGCATATAAGCCTTATGAGGCTGATGGGCTTATAATTTCCCCTGATCTGTAGAGGGGCCTCTGTTGTGTAGGGAGAGCCACAGTGGCTGTTAACCAGCCATCAGTCTCAAACCCTGTGGACCATTGAAGTTATCGTCAGTTATGGTTGATGTTATTTCTACTCTGAAACAAGAAAACAAGCCCCCCCCAAAAAAAAATAAATAAATAAATAAATAACACTCATAAAGGGTACATTGTTTTTCACTGAACCTTTGGTATTAGTACACAACCATGGTGATCGTGTCGTTGTTATATCCTCCACGGTAGTAAGTTCAGATGATGGCAGGGAAACATGGCCAAAGGTATAACCAAACGAAAACTCTAGTTATACCAATGTTTGCCAAATACTGTGACTTTGAGTCAAGAGGGTGGTAAACTCACTAAGAATAGTAGCAAATTTTATATTAGAACCCGAGGCTCCAGATTGTCTGGCAAAAAGCTGTTCTGATGATGAGGAAACTTCAATCAAACAGACAATAACTAAAATATGACCCCAACAATTTGTTGGCCAGACAGTTTGTATTGTGGTTCTTTTAAACAAGTTCATCTTTTTTATATTGGAACATATTCGAAATAAGTTTTCAGGGTAGGAAGGGTAAAAAGTCTAGGAGCCATTGCACCATCTGCTTACTGTTTGTTATATTGCTATGGAAGCATGACAGGGCGGAGTACAACAGGTTGAGAGATGAAAGTTGTACGAGGTGAGTTTGGTGAGAGCTGGTGTTGAATGCTTTTTCTAGATAAGGACGAAAATTATACCAAGTGACCAAAATTTCTCATGCAGCTTACGGTGTTTGTGAAATTGTAAAAGACAGTTGTGGTTCTTTGTTTGTGATGAAAACCATGCTGGGTATTGGAGAGGAGGCTATTATTAATGAGATGTTTTAAGTGTTTTGAATTGATACATCTTTTCCATGATTTTCTGTTAAGATAGCTATAATTCTATATTTGATTAATTTGGTCTTTTGCTAAGGTGGTTTACTTTAGTATGCACAGATAATTTGTATAGCTGCTGTTGAGACAGGCTGGAAAATAAACTGACTTGGATGAGTTTCATTTTTTTTTTTTGAAGGAGGGGTGGAGAGAAGGGGTTATCTTTGAGTAAGAAGAGACCAGTCCATATTAAATAGGAAATGATTTGGAAGCAATGCAGTCTTGGTTGGTGTTGTTTGTTGTGGGTGAGGGTATGTTGGATTGGCTGGAATAAAGGAGTTTATTAATGGAGGACTAGAATTGTTTTGGATTGCTATGATATTTGTGTTGGAGCAGTTGGTAGTGTATCAGGTATGGCTTATCTGCATTAATCTTTCATTTTCTAAGATTTCTGTTTCATACGTTCATAGGTACTTACTAGGCTATTGATCTGTGAGGATATTAAGAGGCCCAGCTTTACATTCCCATGGTAGTTTTCAGTCATTATATTTTGCATACAAATAACTTGGAGGTGGGCTGAAAAAGGCTATGGTGGGACATTTACATGTTTCTCCTATCCATGAGGGATAGGGGTACTAAACCAGGGAGGCATTGATTCCTGACTCTTCTGGAGACTGGATAAAGCTCTTGCCACCCCTATAGTGACTTTTTTAGGCAATGTTCCAAAGACCAAATTACCACCATAACAGCTATAAATAAATGCAATCTGAGGGTCATGTTTCTCAACACTAGAAGTCTAAATGTCAAGATGCACTTGCTCGAAGCACTCCTCAAAATGGAGAGGATCGACATTTGTGCTGTAACAAAGACCTGGTTTAAAGTAGCACAAAGCACCCCTGGGCTACCAGGCTATAACTCATTCCACACCTTTTGGCCCCAGAACATGGACCAAAACTCCAAAGGCAGTGGTGTTCTCATATTCATAAAGGATATGCACACCTCCAGACTAGTAGCCCAGCATAACGCATCTGAAATACTTCAGGTACAACTAACATTGGGTAAGATGGTGATTCAAGTCGTAGCCTGCTATAGGTCCCCAACCATGTCTCAAGACTCTCACTCCACATTCCTAAGCACCCTGGAAATGATTAGGGTCCAATCCAACACTCTCATACTAGGTGACTTCAACTACCCCTCCATCAACTAGGAAAACCTACTCATGCACCAATACACTGGCCCAATGTTTCCTGGAATTCATCAATTCCAATGCCCTGGACCAGCTCATTCTTACCCGCACTAGATGAAGCAACATCCTTGACCTGGTTATTACTAACATGGGCAACCATTGCTCTACACCAATAGTCAATTCCTCCCTGGTTAGATCCGACCACAAACTAATCACCATGGAAATCCACATCTCACCTACACCCCCATAAAGGTAACCACCATGAAAAACTTCTCCAAAGCTGACTTAGGGCTCCTAAAAACTTGTTGGGTAACTTCATGGCACCCATGTCAATGGAAAATAGATACATGACTGCTGAATCATACACTGATGCACTGTACAAACACGTACATAAATGCATGAAACTAGCCATACCCAACAGAACCAAGACACTCTCCTCCAAAAAAGGAAGCCAATCTGGTGGTCCCCTGCCATTAATAAACTCTACAACAGAAGGAAGAAACTGTTGCAGAAAAAGGTGAAGTCCCAAGACTGGAAAAACTCCCTTATTAGCCTCAACAAAAAGTTGAGATTCTAAAGCCAGCTATGGAGGCAGAATTGCAGCAGACACTAAAAGCAACCACAAAGCCTTCTATAGTTATATCAAGAATCTCCACAGCAATACTCAGGTTTGTTCTGAGTTACTGCTCTATGGTACCTCCTATACTGAGCCAACATATATTGCCAACATACTGGCCGACAGATTCAGTGCTAACTTTACCCTCCCCCCCAAAGGACCAATCACAATACCGGAGGACTGCCAGGCACCCAGCATTACTGCAGCACAGGTTAAAGCTGCATTGTTCAAGGCCAAGAATCCAGCTTCCATGGGACACGACAATATCCCTGGATGTGTTCTACATGAACTACAAAGTGAACTGGCACCACATCTGTGTACCCTGTTCAATCACAGCTTCACCTCAGGCTTTGTCTCTACCAAATGGCACACTGCTACAGTCATCCCTCTCCATAAAGGGAGAGTGACTACAGACCATGGGAATTATCACCCCATTAGCCTGACAAGTCTGATATGTAAGGCTATGGAGTACATCATCATGAACCTAATTAACAAGGATATAGAAAAACTCCAACTCTAGATCCCACACAATTTGGTTTTGTGATGGGTAGATCATGCCTGCTCAACCTGGTTGACTTCTTTGAGTCAGTTACCAGAGCTGTGGATGAAGGCAAGGCAGTTAATACAGCCTACCTTGATCTGGCCAAGGCATTTGATTCCATTCCCCACTCAGGAATTATTGATAAACTCACCAAACTTGGCATCAACCCCTATATCACTTGGTGGGTTACAAACTGGCTCACAGATAGAACCCTTAGTGTGAAAGTATTGGACTCCAAGTCAGACTGCCGACCAGTCACAATTAGAGTCCCACAGGGATGGGTCATGGGTCCTCTTCTGGTTGGCATCTACTTCTCAGAAGTCTAGACCAATACGGAGGTACTCTGGACAACCAAGTTCACAGACAACTGCAAGCTGGGAGCCATTATTAACTCTCCAAGTGATGTAGACATCCTACAGAAAGGCCTCACTAAGACCAATGACTGGTGTCGAAACCATGGCCTTAAGCTTAATGCCAAAAAATACATTGTCATCCCTTTGGGAAAAACTCAGTTCCCACTAATTACCACATTGGTGGGAGCCCACTGAACACTGAAGGCATTATAAGGGATCTGGGGACACAGGTTGACAGCAACCTCTCCTTCGACCACCACATTGCCACTGTGGTCAGAAAGTCCTTCTATGTAGCACATATCATTACTAAGGGTTTTGCATCCAGGAAGAAAGAGATCATCATCTCTCTCTCTATTCTTCCCTCATTGGGCCAATCATCGAGTATAATGCGCCATTTGACATGTACCTCACTAGACACATGCAACAGCTGGAAAGGCCACAAAAGTACCTCATGAAGAGGATCCTAGGCCTTAAACACATGTCCTACATGGACAGACTCAAAAAACTCCAGTTATTCTCTGTCTCATATCATCTACTAAGAGGCAATCTCTGCTTGACTTACAAAGCCATGTCTGACCCAGCTCTGTTAGAAATGCTACATCTAAAGAAATCCCAATCCCTCCGCACCACAAACTCCAGAGACCTCAACCTCATTACCACAATCAACAAAACATACTGGAGGGACAGGTTCATAACCCAGAGACTGCCCATGCTGTGGAATAGACTTCCCATACATGTCAAGCAGAGCACCTCACTGGCCCCTTCAAGAGAAATCTTGATGAGTGGATGGGTAATAGAAAGTTCACCCCAGGGATCACTCCAGTGGCTCTACTTGATAGAGGCACTGGGAAGTAAGGTCTGGTGGCATGGATGCCAGGGTAGTCCTATGGGCTAGGCTTGCAAAGGCTGCAGGTCCATTGGCCTAGTACACACCTATGAACCTATGAACCTATACATTTTTTGCTACCCATCCATTTGTCCAGATTACATTTGAGTAAGAGAAGTACTTTGCTTTATGTGCAGTAGAAGACAGTGCTACAGAAGTGGTATTCTGTGTGATACATACCTCATCCTCCAACGTATTCTACTGATTTTACAAAAGAGATTGAAATCCCTTGAGTTTGTGTTTATGATACCACTGGACTTGTGAATGCATAAGAGGTCCAACAGAACATGGTCTGTTGAAGTTCCGTATGTGAGGCATAGGTCACCTCTCAGTGACATATAAGATACCAACACGAAGGACACGAATTTACGGCAGTCCGCATAGTTTTTTTTTTAAATTTAGACTCTTGATTTTTTCTAGTAAGAAAGCATTGTGGTCTTTCTAGCTGTGACAAGTGTTCGGACAGGTACATACCAAAAGGGGCATTATACTCAGTGACCGACCTAATGAGTGCCAGTGGAATGATCTCATCCCTTGATCTGGATGCAATACCTTTAAATATAAGCTGTACAATGAAAAAGGATTCCTGTACAATAGTGGATGCATGGCGATCAAAGGACAGCTCTTTGTCAACATGGATTCTCAGATCCCTTACTGTAGCATCAATTTTCAAGGGTGTGTTGTCAATATGATAGTTATAAGGACTGTCATGCTTGCCAAAGGATACGATTATACACTTTTTCAATTTAATTTTAGTCCATGGTTTTGACATCAGCTATCTGTTTGAGACAAGCTCTACTTGAGGATCTTGGTGTCATTTGGGGAGTTTATGGCAGCACCAAGTTTATAGTCATCTGCAAATTTGGGTCAGCCACAACCCTTAATATTAACTTCACCTGCAAGAAGTAAATACCAACAAGGAATGTCCCAAGGCCTGACCCCGGGGAAACATCACTAATGATATATCTTTTGGAGACGATCGAGCCTCCTACCCCCATTTCTTGAGTTCTATTTGTGAGCCAATTCACTCTCCAATGAGTTATAAAGTGTGAAAGTTTGATAGGCAGTATGTGTTTTCTTTTTAAGTCAGTCTGTCCATATTTTCTCTCTCTTAGAACCATGAATTGTTTGGTTGCTTTAGCAAACCATGGGTCTGGGCTTGATTTAAGTCTTCTTGTATAAAGCGGTGTTTGGTGATCTGATATACTAAGTAATGTTACGTTGAAATGAAGGCTTTATTAAGGGATAGAGTTTTAAGAGATGAAAGTTATATTGTCCTACTCATTAGTGTAAGGCATCGCCTTACGCTACTGTTAAAAGTATCTTCATTGAATTCGTTGTGACTGTGTATTTGTTTGTGGATGACTTGATTGTTTTTTTTATTTAGTTATCTTAATGCAAATGTCGGGAGATGGTCACTGATTGTAGCAAGTAAGCATCCAAAGGAACTTATAATGACCAGGTTGGCAGTAAGAATCCAGTCAAGTATGGACTGCCTATTTGTAGTTGTATTAATAAGTGAGGTGAAGTTATAGACATTTATTATGCAATTTGGGGCTGTTTGTATTGGTGAGTTTAGCTGGCAGTCTGTGTTAAGATCTGCAAGTACTTATTTATTTATATTTGTTTACTGGGAAATTCCAACTTGGAACAAAGCCAATTTTCAGTGGAGGCCCAGGGAGAAACACTCCAGACACATGTTTTTATAACATGGGGGAAAACCAGAGCACACCCACATGAAAGCAGGGATGACATGCAGACTCTACACAGAAGGCACCCCAGCTGAGAATCGAACTGGAGAACCTCTTGCTGGGAGGCGACAACACTACTGTTGCACCACTGCACCATCCAGTATTACTGGTTTCAGGGTGTATGTTATGAGATATTCAGCGCAGGATATTTTCAGTTATACTGGTACTGTGTGTGTGTGTGTGTGTGTGTGTGTGTGTGTGTGTGTGTGTGTGTGTGTGTGTGTGTGTGTGTGTGTATATATATATATATATATATATATATATATATATATATATATATATAGGGCTGCAATACATATGTGTTTATAATTATTATTTTTTAGCATTTACATGAGAAGTTCTTTGAGATATTTTGAGGGTGTGAGCTTATGTCAAGTGTATTTTTAAAACTGTAACAGTACTGTTGTTTTATTTACCCCGTTCTTTGTGAGAGCATTGGAGTTAGGTGGGGTAAATCCCTCATCATTTAGTTCTGGTTTTAGCCAATGTTCTGTTGTGGCAACTATGTCAGGGTTATAAAGGTCTATACAAGAATGTTCATCTTGTACGTTATTATACATCCTTCTAAGATTCATGTATACCAGCAGTGGGGCATTACCGTGGATGTTGGGAGGACACAGTTTAAATAAGCCATAGTGGAGATAACTGTGGACATTGTAGTTGGACCTGGGTTGGAATGGATGTCTCTGCTAAGTGTTATAGTCGATGTGATATGGTGATATGAAGGCAGCCATTGGTATTTTATATTTAATCTTTATGTTAAGTTTTTGTACTGTTGAATTAGGTTTGGTGTATATGTATTTGTAGGTGGTGAACAAAGTGGTGGCATATAGTTCAGGAGATATAGTTAGCAGGTAGCTGGTACTGAAGTATTTTTTATTTTCTGGGTTTGTGGGAGCATTGCGGTGGCCAGGGGTCATGTGATGGGTGGATGTGATAACAGTTAGTAGTAATAGTAGTGTCTGTAAAAGAAGTATTTTTAATGCTGTGGTGTGTACTGTGAAAGAAAACTGCCTGTATGGAGGTGACTCCCTTTGTAGTCAGTTAATGCTTATGTGAATAAGTCTGTATGAACTACCAAGCTATGAACATATTGTTAACAGTTGGAAAATCTGTAAAAATAAGGCCTGTACTAGTTCTACATAATGAAATAATACATTACTGGGAGGATATAAATAGGTTGATGTAGGTCAAAATCTGTCTACAGCATATAGCAAAGCAGTAGATGTCTATTTATGTACAGAAGGAATTTAAGTTGGTAATGGATTGCATGTAATAGTGTTTAAAGGATGTAGGTTTGCTAATGAAATGTAAAATGAGAATTGTGTGGTAACTTAATTGAAGATTGATGGTTTAAAAGTTATGTATGTATTTATTGTGACATGAGTAGGGATTATATGTCTGTATTTCTACATTTATGTGTATGCCTTTTGGGGAGGGTGGGAAGGTCAATAGTAAGTAAATTAATCCCCACGTAACAACACCCCCACACACACATAACCCTTAGCTATGTCTTTACTAACATACCCAACCATATAGACATCTAAGAAACTTGGGAACAAAACAGGGATGGGTAACATAAATAGGCTTGTAAAGACCCTGGTTGTTGTTAAGTTAATATAAAGCTATGAACATATAAACCTAAATAACCCACTCTCTGTCTTGCTTATGCTGCCGGGGGAAATAAGTTCTCCAGATAGACGAAAAAGATAAGCAGCCTTATGTACAGTGCTCAGACAAGATGTAAGAGAGATTTAATTCTTTTACAAATTCAGAGAGATGGGTAACTGTGTATCATGCACACCGAGCTACTGTGCCAGAATGACCTCAGAAAACTTAGATTCCTGAAATGGAACTGATGACAGAGAGACAGAAGGGTGCATTATTTTAAACAAGTTGGTCAGGGCTGTTGCTGTTTTGTACTCAAATGTCCTATATGGGCTTCTTGAAGATACAAAAAAGTGGGGAAGTGGCAATCTTGAATTCAACTGGCTGTGGGGGAGTTTATGCAATACCTAGCTCTGTAAACTCCAGTATTAAACAATTAATAGTTAAACCTCTAATGAAGTTTTATCTGGTAGATGAGGAGGCATCCCTTCAAAAGGAAGGGCTCCCCTTCCATCTGTATCCCTGATTGGTCACTCTTGGAACCCATTTCTCTAAGATTATCTGTTGCCAGACAAAGAAAGAAAGAAAGAAATGGAATGGCAGATTTTGAGGGAGATTTAAAGTCTTGTCAAGTTTGGAAGGGGAGTTACCATTTGCAGATAGTCATTCAGACTTCTTGTAAAGTGATGGTTTCTGGGAGGCTCCTCCCTTCTTTTTAGAGTGATCCACCAAAAAATAAAAAAAAAAAAACTTGTATGAGTGAGGACGTTTTACAGTCTATCTGTCTTCTACTGTCAGGCAAGTTACAGGCTATAATAAAAACATCTTCAACAGCTTGAAGTAAAGGAGGAACAGGAGTGGATTGCGGAAATTCCAGATGTAATAAATCATAATCTTTTTCAAAGATGTTGGAATATCATGAAGTTCCCACTGAAACTTGGTTCATCCTAGATATGGTTTCAAAAAAAGAAAACTCTTCCAAGTGACAATCAGACTCAGTAACCTAAGGAGAAAAAACAGAAGCTATCCCTCAAAATCATTTCCCTGTTCATTATACTAGGAATTTTCAGAAAATGAAGAATTCATTTTTCTTTTACCAGTAAAACCAGAATGAGAGGGATCAAGAACCTGAAGTAAGCCCTGAACTAAGCCCAATAAATCATTCCAGTCTTAAATCACTGAGACAGGAAAAGGTAAATGTTTAAATTTCTGCTTCTTTTAACAGGAATTTCCATGGAGGCAGATTGACTCCTGTCAGGAACATCAACCTGGGGAACAGGCATCACAGTCTGGTAAGTTAGGCAGGCATTCGCTGCTCCTTCCTCCAAGATGAAAAGAGTGGTTCTCGCATGCCCACTAAGGACACTCCAACAGCTGCAGAGGACATATCTAACCCCCTGCCCACAGGGGTTGAAGTAACTACATCAAAGGATGCCAAGGTAAAAGATGAATGGTCTGAGGAATGAGAAATGACCACAGAAGTGTTACCCATCTGCATCTGAGACAAATTTGTAGCCTGCTGAAGATGCAAAAGCTGTCTGGAAATTTTACTCTTTTATGGCCGGAGAAATGTGGCAATGCACGATGTATCGGAGACCATCCAGGTGCAATTAACCATAGGCAAGACTGCTCTGCAATTTGTAGCATGTTACAGGCCACCCTCGCAAACTCAGGAACCTCACATGGCTTTCCTGAAAACACTGGAGGGGATAACTGTATCTCCAAACACCATCATACTAGGTGACTTCAACTACCCTAATATAGACTGGGAACACTACTCGAGCCCAAACACTCTAGCCCAAAAGTTCCTGGAATTCATAAACTCAAATGCCATGGAACAACTAGTCACCATCCCCACAAGAGGAGAAAACATACTTGATCTCATCATCACGAACATGGGAGCACAATGTTCAACACCGGAAGTATACCCCTCACTGGTGAGATCAGATCACAAACTTATCTCGCTGGAGGTCCTCATCCCGCCCCCACCTGAAATAAAAAAGACCACAGTAAAGAACTTCTCGAAAGCCGACTTCACACTTCTAAAGACTAGTGTGGTCTCCTTTAAGGCCCCCGAGCGGTAAACATTACTCAACGCTGAATCACTTACAAATGCCTTCTACCAGCACCTGCAGGGCTGCATGGATCAGGCAATCCCAAGCAAAACAAAGACTCTTTGTACGAAAGGCAAGCGTCCAGTCTGGTGGACCCCAGCCATAAACAAACTCTACAACAAAAGGAGGAAGCTACTACAAGATAGAGCAAAATCCTTAAAAGGTAAGACACCGCTGATCACTATAAGTAAAAAGTTAAGAGCTCTCATCAAATCATCCAAAGCTAATTTTGAGAGAAAAATAGCTAAGGACTCTAAAGACAATCATAAGGCGTTCTTTAGCTATGTTAGAAACCTGGGAGGAAACTCCCAGATATGCTCAGAATTAGTTCAAAATGATGTGAAGATTACTGATCCTATAGACATTGCCAACATACTGGCTGACAGGTTCAGTGCAAACTTCTCCCAAAGGAGAGATATCTATACCAAATGATTGTAGCCCCCAAACATCTCTAATGCCCAGGTGAGAACTGCTCTCTCAAGGCAAAAACACAGCATCCATGGGACCTGATGGTGTCCCCAGCTGTGTGCTCCATGAACTCAACGAGGAATTAAACCCCAGTTAGGACAGCTGTTTAATCTTAGTCTCACCTCGGATCTACCCAGGAGTGGCGCAGCGACTGTGGTCCCACTTCACAAAGGCAGTGCCTCCACCGACCCTGGAAATTACCATCCCATTAGCTTGACAAGCCTTATCTGCAAAGCCATGGAGAGGATCATAATGGATCTCATAAATAAAGACATAGGGAATTTGCAGACTTTGGATCCAACCCAGTTTGGCTTTGTCAAAGGCAGATCATGCCTTTTAAACTTGGTTGACTTTTTGAGACAGTCACCAAAGCCATTGATGAGGAAAGGCAGTCCATACAGCCTACCTCGACCTGGCAAGGCCTTCGATACAATACCCACTCAGATATCATGTGATGGGTGGATGTGATAACAGTTAGTAATAGTAGTGTCTGTAAAAGAAGTATTTTTAATGTTGTGGCGTGTACTGTGAAAGAAAACTGCCTGTATGGAGGTGACTCTCTTTGTAGTCAGTTAATGCTTATGTGAATAAGTCTGTATGAACTACCAAGCTATGAACATATTGTTAACAGTTGGAAAATCTGTAAAAATAAGGCCTGTACTAGTTCTACATAATGAAACAATACATTACTGGGAGGATATAAATAGGTTGATGTAGGTCAAAATCTGTCTACAGCATATAGCAAAGCAGTAGATGTCTATTTATGTACAGAAGGAATTTAAGTTGGTAATGGATTGCATGTAATAGTGTTTTAAGGATGTAGGTTTACTAATGAAATGTAAAATGAGAATTGTGTGGTAACTTAATTGCAGACTGATGGTTTAAAAGTTATGTATGTATTTATTGTGACATGAGTAGGGATTATATGTCTGTATTTCTACATTTATGTGTATGCCTTTTGGGGAGGGTGGGAAGGTCGACAGTAAGTAAATTAATCCCCAAGTAACAACACCCCCACACACACATAACCCTTAGCTATGTCTTTACTAACATACCCAACCATATAGACATCTAAGAAACTGGGGAACAAAACAGGGATGGGTAACATAAATAGGCTTGTAAAGACCCTGGTTGTTGTTAAGTTAATATAAAGCTACGAACATATAACCCTAAATAACGCACTCTCTGTCTTGCTTATGCTGCCAGGGGAAATAAGTTCTCCAGGCAGACGAAAAAGATAAGCAGCCTTATGTACAGTGCTCAGACAAGACGTAAGAGAGATTTAATTCTTTTACAAATTCAGAGAGATGGGTAACCGTGTATCATGCACACTGAGCTACTGTGCCAGAATGACCTCAGAAAACCTAGATTCCTGAAATGGAACTGATGACAGAGAGACAGAAGGGTGCATTATTTTAAACAAGTTGGTCAGGGCTGTTGCTGTTTTGTACTCAAATGTCCTATATGGGCTTCTTGAAGATACAAAAAAGTGGGGAAGTGGCAATCTTGAATTCAACTGGCTATGGGGGAGTTCATGCAATACCTAGCTCTGTAAACTCCAGTATTAAACAATTAATAGTTAAACCTCTAATGAAGTTTGATCTGGTAGATGAGGAGGCATCCCTTCAAAAGGAAGGGCTCCCCTTCCATCTGTATCCCTGATTGGTCACTCTTGGAACCCATTTCTCTAAGATTATCTGTTGCCAGACAAAGAAAGAAAGAAATGGAACGGCAGATTTTGAGGGAGATTTACAGTCTTGTCAAGGTTGGAAGGGGAGTTACCATTTGCAGATAGTCATTCAGACTTCTTGTAAAGTGATGGTTTCTGGGAGGCTCCTCCCTTCTTTTTAGAGTGTCCCACCATTGTTTTTAGAATTTCTGTTTCTCAAAGTTTTTTGGGGGGGTCTGCTTATTTTGCTTTTTATAAAAAGGTGCTGAAGTAGGTGTGAAACATTCAACAAACCTAGAGAGGGAAGCATGAAAAATCTAAGTCAACCCTTGATTCAGTTTCCCTCTCCAATCACACTTTTTAGGACTTGAGCAGCAGATGGTCAAAAAACAACCTCCCTATCCAAAGTAGAATTCAAAATGCCAGCTTTAACTTCCTCAGGTAAACCTTAAGAATATAACCATACAAATGTTTTTGCACACTTCAAAGAGTGTTTGATCACCTGAGACACATAAGCAATGTGTTTTCATATTCGAATGAAAATAGCTATAGCATTCTTCATATTCTAAAATGATGCAACATAAACTTTAACACATGAGCTTTACAATTAAGAATTCTAAAAATATGTATGGCAGAAGTATATGGATTCCTATTAGCTTGTTCAACACTCAAAAGAGTGAACTCACCTTGATCGACAGGTAATAGAAACCACAAAAAGTCGAACGGCCGGAACAGCGATTTTTTTCCCCAGGGGAAAAAAACACTGTTCCCAATTAAAAAAAAAAACACAAACAAATTAAAGTGGGGGGCTTCAGCCCCCACACCCCCCTACTTAAATATACCAACTCCGAGCTCACACCACAGTGGAGGAAACTGCAAAGTCTCAGCAATGGCCCAGCGATTTTTTTCCTGGGAAAAAAAACGCTGTTCAGTCCGTTCGACATTTTGTGGTTTCGATCAAAGAGCTAATAGGAAACCGGAGTATACACCTTTTTCCCCATATCTAGCAAAGGTTTCCCATCCTTATCCGAGTGGGAGGAATTACTATTTACCAAATGTTTAACAACAGCAGAATTTGCAAAGGAAATCACTGCAGGGTCAGACCTGGGATAAAAAAATAAAAACTTGTATGAGTGAGGACGTTTTTACAGTCTATCTGTCTTCTACTGTCAGGCAAGTTACAGGCTATAATAAAAACATCTTCAACAGCTTGAAGTAAAGGAGGAACAGGAGTGGATTGCGGAAATTCCAGATGTAATAAATCATAATCTTTTTCAAAGATGTTGGAATATCATGAAGTTCCCACTGAAACTTGGTTCATCCTAGATATGGTTTCAAAAAAAGAAAACTCTTCCAAGTGACAATCAGACTCAGTAACCTAAGGAGAAAAAACAGAAGCTATCCCTCAAAATCATTTCCCTGTTCATTATACTAGGAATTTTCAGAAAATGAAGAATTCATTTTTCTTTTACCAGTAAAACCAGAATGAGAGGGATCAAGAACCTGAAGTAAGCCCTGAGCTAAGCCCAATAAATCATTCCAGTCTTAAATCACTGAGACAGGGAAAGGTAAATGTTTAAATTTCTGCTTCTTTTAACAAGAATTTCCATGGAGGCAGACTGACTCCTGTCAGGAACATCAACCTGGGGAACAGGCATCACAGTCTGGTAAGTTAGGCAGGCATTCGCTGCTCCTTCCACCAAGATGAAAAGAGTGGTTCTGGCATGCCCACTAAGGACACTCCAACAGCTGCAGAGGACATATCTAGCCCCCTGCCCACAGGGTTGAAGTAACTACATCAAAGTGAGCCAAGGTAAAAGATGAATAGTCTAAGGAATGAGAAATGACCACAGAAGTGTTACCCATCTGCATCTGAGACAAATTTGTAGCCTGCTGAAGATGCAAAAGCTGTCTGGAAATTTTACTCTTTTACGGCCGGAGAAATGTGGCAATGCACGATGTATCGGAGACCATCCAGGTGCAATTAACCATAGGCAAGACTGCTCTGCAATTTGTAGCATGTTACAGGCCACCCTCAAACTCAGGAACCTCACATGGCTTTCCTGAAAACACTGGAGGGATAACTGTATCTCCAAACACCATCATACTAGGTGACTTCAACTACCCTAATATAGACTGGGAACACTACGAGCCCAAACACTCTAGCCCAAAAGTTCCTGGAATTCATAAACTCAAATGCCATGGAACAACTAGTCACCATCCCCACAAGAGGAGAAAACATACTTGATCTCATCATCACGAACATGGGAGCACAATGTTCAACACCGAAGTATACCCCTCACTGGTGAGATCAGATCACAAACTTATCTCGCTGGAGGTCCTCATCTCGCCCCCACCTGAAATAAAAGACCACAGTAAAGAACTTCTAAAGCCGACTTCACACTTCTAAAGACTAGTGTGGTCTCCTTTAAGGCCCCCGAGCGGTAAACATTACTCAAGCCGCGGAATCACTTACAAATGCCTTCTACCAGCACCTGCAGGGCTGCATGGATCAGGCAATCCCAAGCAAAACAAAGACTCTTTGTACGAAAGGCAAGCGCCCAGTCTGGTGGACCCCAGCCATAAACAAACTCTACAACAAAAGGAGGAAGCTACTACAAGATAGAGCAAAATCCTTAAAAGGTAAGACACCGCTGATCACTATAAGTAAAAAGTTAAGAGCTCTCATCAAATCATCCAAAGCTAATTTTGAGAGAAAAATAGCTAAGGACTCTAAAGACAATCATAAAAGTTCTTTAGCTATGTTAGAAACCTGGGAGGAAACTCCCAGATATGCTCAGAATTAGTTCAAAATGATGTGAAGATTACTGATCCTATAGACATTGCCAACATACTGGCTGACAGGTTCAGTGCAAACTTCTCCCAAAGGAGAGATATCTATACCAAATGATTGTAGCCCCCCAAACATCTCTAATGCCCAGGTGAGAACTGCTCTCTCCAAGGCAAAAAACACAGCATCCATGGGACCTGATGGTGTCCCCAGCTGTGTGCTCCACGAACTCAACGAGGAATTAAACCCGCAGTTAGGACAGATGTTTAATCTTAGTCTCACCTCCGGATACGTACCCAGGGAGTGGCGCACAGCGACTGTGGTCCCACTTCACAAAGGCAGTGCCTCCACCGACCCTGGAAATTACCATCCCATTAGCTTGACAAGCCTTATCTGCAAAGCCATGGAGAGGATCATAATGGATCTCATAAATAAAGACATAGGGAATTTGCAGACTTTGGATCCAACCCAGTTTGGCTTTGTCAAAGGCAGATCATGCCTTTTAAACTTGGTTGACTTTTTCGAGACAGTCACCAAAGCCATTGATGAGGGAAAGGCAGTCCATACAGCCTACCTCGACCTGGCGAAGGCCTTCGATACAATACCCCACTCAGATATCATTGAAAAACTCATCGGCTTAAATGTAAACCCATACATCACAAGATGGGTTGCAAACTGGCTGAGTGACAGAACCCACAGGGTCAGAGTTGCTGGCGCCATGTCAGACTCAAAGCCTGTCACAAGTGGTGTCCCACAGGGCTCAGTCCTGGGCCCACTCTTGTTTGGCATCTACTTTTCTGAAGTACAAGCAAACACAGGAGGGTTATGGCTGACAAAGTTTGCAGATGACTGGAAACAGGGGGGCGTAGTCGAAAACACATCTGACACAGATATCCTTCAGAAGGGTCTCACAGAAATGGATAACTGGTGCCAGAGCCATGGCCTAAAGTTAAATGCCAAGAAATGCATAGTCATACCCTTCGGGAAAAACAAGGTTACCCCTAGCTACCATATAGGTGGCAATCCACTGAGCACAGAAGAAGTTATCAGGGACCTGGGGACCCAGGTTGACATTAGCCTTTCATTCGACACTCATATTGCTAAAGTAGTTAGGAAGACCTTCTACATTGCCCACCTTATCATGAAGGGATTCACATCTAGATCAAGGGAGGTCATAGTCTCCCTATACTCATCACTCATCAGACCAATGATTGAGTACAATGCCCCATTCGGAATGTATCTGACCTGACACTTGCAGCAGCTGGAGAGGCCACAAAAGTTCCTCACCAAAAGGATAAAGGGTCTCAAAAATCTGTCTTATGCTGCCCAACTGAAAGAACTCCAGCTCTATTCAGTTGCCTATCGCTTGCTCAGAGGTGACCTGTGCCTGACATACAAGGCCATGTCAAACCCAGATTTGATGAACATGCTTCACCTCAAAAAATCTAGATCCCTCAGAGCCACAAGGGCGGGAGACTTAAACCTCGACACGGTTATCAATAGGACGTGCTGGAGGGATAGATTCATCACCCAAAGACTCCCTATGCTGTGGAACAAAATCCCGGTATATGTGAGGCAGAGCACCTCGCTGGCCATGTTCAAGAGGAATCTTGACCAATGGATGGGAGATCGCAGATACACCCCAGGGATTACCTCAGTGTCACTACTCGACAGAGGCACAGCAAAATAATGGGCATACTTTCTCCAAACTAAAGGGGTGGCGTAAGCCACAAAACTATGGGCTAGGCTTGTAAATGCCCTCGGGCAGATAGCCTAGTATGAACCTATGAACCTATGAACCTAAAGGCAGAACCAAGGAACTGGTAATTTATTCCATGGTTAAGCCAATAGCTAAGCCTGAAGTTTAGGCAGCAGTGAAAGCAATGGTCAGTAAAGGAAGTAAGTATGTAAAAAAAAGTGTTTTCAACATAAAACACCGAAAAGCACAATATACACTTACCCCAGCCCCTAAAGACAATGTAATAAAAGTTTTCACCACAAAAAAACAAAAATAAATAAACATTTATGTTTTTACACTAAAGTAAAATGTAGAACCTTAAACTATTAAAAAACTAATGTCTTTCGGCTTTTTCCTTGTTAGAGGTTGCCACAGCGGAACTCTGGTCCGCTAATGATTGGCAGTGGATTTTTACGGTGCCAAGGTGCCAGCCCAATGCCCAACCTTCAAAGAAGGCACACCCATTCACGCACGCACCTACCTGCATGTCTTTAAACATCACTCGACCGTGGGGGGGACATGCAGACTCCACACAGAAGGTGCTCCAGCTGAGAATCAAACTGGAGAACCTCTTGTAGAACCTTAAACTATTAACTGCCTAAAAAATCATGCAACAGTTCAATAAACATAAAATTCCTGGCATGAAATAAAGTGTTTCACAGAAAAAAAATATGTTTCTGTCATAAAATAAAATGTGGAAGTTTTTTCCCCCCGAAGTGAACTTACCAGCTGGCAATGCAGAAATGCTAGCCACCCATTGATCCCTGAAAACCTGCAAGAAAAGTGCTCTTTAGTGTCAGGAAAGCTGTAAAGGGCATGGCACCTGGACCACTGATTTTCTTCAGCTTTGCTTGAGTTGTCAAATGATCTTCATGTGTTGAAGTCACCATTAAGCTTTTGAAGCTGGCCAGCTGTTACATCCTGTGCACAATATAACCCATAGAAGCTGGCCAGCTGTTACATCCTGTGCACAATATAACCCATAGAAGCTGGCCAGCTGTTACATCCTGTGCACAATATAACCCATGTAGTCAAGGCCACTGCAGCAGTAATTATTGGTGGGCATTGTTAGTGTCATTATTTGTCATACCATAACTTAACTGCTAACACATTGGTTTTGAGTTATAATTGGCAGCTGCTGTTACAGTTCAGAACTGTCTTTAACATTCTTTCTAAGCACAATTTGATTTTCTAAAGAGAATGATATGAACTGGTCACACAGATGGGCCTTATAACAGTCACTCACCATTCAGGACTTGTGATGCTGGAACCAGATTAAGCTACAGTCAGCCCTACTTGAAATCCAGTGCAAGTTATGCATAACCAAGACAGGGAACACTTTAACTTGTTCTCAGCTGGCGGCAGAGGCTGTTTACAACTGCTGAATCTATGATTATAATGTTTCATTACCAGGCAAAAGGTTAGCCTAAGGGTCGGGAGGCTAGCTGAGTGAAATCAAGATATTAAACTTTATTTTCATCTCCTAATGTTACATGGTCAGTTTTCTGCACCTCTGATTTTAGCACTCAGTACATGGCAGAAGAATGAACTGAGATCAGAGGCTGAATGGGTGAAGTCAGAAACTTAAACCTTTGTCTTTCCTTTTCTAATATTACATGCTCAGACTGTATCCAATTCATTCCAGCATTTTAGACCTCAGGCTGGTACTCTTTAATGTCTTTGTTGGCCATCTATTTGGTACAATGTCAATGACCTTGCTAAAATTCTGTTGCATCACACTCACAGGTATCTAATCTAATTTTTGCTTGATCTTTACTTATCTGTTTTAAGCAAAGGTTTAGTACACTTTAGTAATCTAGAAATGATCTTCCCAACAAAATACAGGACATCCATCTCTCACTTCATTCACCTAGCCATCACCAGTCTTTGTATGATCTGTCTTCTGGAAGTCTATGACCAATTATCTATTAATTTACTCTGTAATACTACGGTAAACAAACTATATAAAATAAATAAAAATAAAATAGATCCCACGGAGACAAAGGGCCTTTTTACAAAGAAAAGTTGCGGAGCATACTAAGCATAAACGTAGAAATATTGCATTAATGTAGAAGAAGCACATCTCTATCACACCAACATGAATGAAATACCATCTTGAAATACATCAGTTAATTCAGGTTTAATTTCATTTACCAAAGGATGAACTCAAGTGATAGTAAACAAAAGAAATAAAATTACAAATTAAGCAACATTTCTTAAAAGAAAAATCAATTACAAATTAATGCAACATTTCTTAACTGTATACACCAATAGGAATACATGAACACAGGAACATACTAGGTAAGTGATCAGGCAGACCATAAGATGCCTAGCCATATACACCTTTAAGAAGAAAAACTTAACAATTCTTGCCACTATTTGCAAGCAATTAGTAGTGTTCACCTCCCAAACTGATCAGGGCTGTACATGATAACTCCGATGCAAATTTGTGTCAGTTACAAAGACTAACCATAAAGGTAGCCAGAGTAGTGCTTTGTTTGACCTGTAGTGGTAATTTATTCCATAGGATAGGAATGCATTGCATTAGGAACTTATCCTGCCAGTAAGTTTTGTTTATTTGTTGGTGCAGATTTAAGTCTTTAGTGTGGCTATTAGTAAAGCCATCAGTTTTGCAAAGAAATAGGAGGTCAAATAGGACTGATACATTCATGGCTAGAAAAACGAGTCACAGGTCACCTTACAGCAACCTGTAAGCTACCCAGTATTAGGAAAGTTATCCTAATCTACTGTGGTAGTTGAAGGATTTAAGACCTTTAATTTTTCTTGTTTAGAAATCTCTGTGGCCTTTCCAGTTGTGTTATATGCTTGGGTTTGTACATACCAAAGGGGGCATTGCATTCAGTAATGTGTCTGATATGGGAAGAGTACAGGGGTGAGATGACTTCTTTGGATCTTCAAGATATTCTCTTGGAAATGAACTGGGCCAGATAGAAGGATTTCCTGACTCTGATGCAACCATGATGAGCAAATGAAAGAGACTTATCCACATAAGTAATTATGTCTGTCATGACCGTATCTATCTGAAGAAAAGTGTCATTTATAACATTGTCATGACCGCATCTATCTGAAGAAAAGTGTAATTTATAACATTGTCATGACCGCATCTATCTGAAGAAAAGTGTCATTTATAACATTGTCATGACTGCATCTATCTGAAGAAAAGTGTCATTTATAACATTGTCATGACCGCATCTATCTGAAGAAAAGTGTCATTTATAACACTGTCATGACCGCATCTATCTGAAGAAAAGTGTCATTTATAACACTGTCATGACCGCATCTATCTGAAGAAAAGTGTCATTTATAACATAGGTGGGAGCGATTTTTCTGCAAAACACTACTATGCAAACTAAATGAAAGATCATAGTGAAAGTTGCAACTGGCATTCACATGTGAATAGGTAATGAATAATGTCATTTGTTACATTGCCAGGGTATTACTGGTTTATGCCACTGAGGCCATGGACCCGGTTATATCATGTAGGTTTTTTACAAGGACAGCTGTGCAAACTTCTAAAACACAAATGCTTAGAGAAAATATTCCAAAGTTGCTGACAAACACAAAAGTAAAATACTTTGGTTTTCTGAAAAAAAAACAGCATATTCATTTTTTCTAAGTAATGACAACCTCAGAAGTAATTAAAATGAGTTCAAGATTGTGTTTAAATAACCTAACGTTTAACTTTCCTGTACATTTTTTAATCTGGTACTCACATCCTGATCATGATCTTTAATTTGGTGACGGAAAACATCCTAGTCAAACAGCTTGCTACCATTCAGGAAGACTGACTTTTGTCACGCTTGTCTTTTTGTTAGCCCCAACCGGACAATCAGTAAAACAGTTCAGCTACCCATACAGGCATGTCTAAAGGGCAGTTTCAGGTATACTCTCCAGGCCAGCTGGTGAATCTGGGAATCTTGAGGCAATGTTACAATTGCCTCATGTACATGGACAACCCTCTCCTCCTTCCAAAAAACACAAATGTATGTGAGAGATGCAACTATACAGCCAAACTGGAGGCCAAACTCTCTCAACCCATGACTGGAACAGCCAGCCAGGAGGAGAAGGGAAACAATTGCACCACACTTCCAGTCTCACATAAAACAGTCACACATGCAGCAGCAAACAACACACATAAATACACAAAAACATACTCGGAGGCTCTAAATAAAAATTTGCCGAAGCAGCAGAGACCTCCAAAGCAGACATCCAAGCAACTCCACCCTCAAACAACCACATATCACATACTTCTCAAAGTCAGTGTACCATGCTAACACAGCCCTTAAGGCACAAAAAAACACTCAATACACTAGTAATAGGTGACTCTATTGTCAGGCACACTGATGTCCCACTCACTAGAATGAACAAGGAGAAGGTTACTGTAAGCTGCCTGCCGGGTGCCAGGATCCACCACATAACACAAGCACTCAGGTCACTCCAAAACAAGTACAAATATGACTCTGTCATTGTACATGTTGGTGTGAATGACCTGAGACATACCTCCCTGGACTACATGAAAAGAGACATAGAGGAGCTCTCTGATCATGTAGCCCAGGCCGGTATGACCCTGACCCTGAGTAGCACCTTGCCCTCACCAAGAAAGATGGCACAGTACAAAGAAAAAATGATCAGTTTTAACAATTGGCTAAGCTATTGTGTCATTCAAAGGGGATCCAGTGTCTGTCAACCTGGGATGACATGCTCGACAAGCCATGCTGCTTCACCAGAGATGGCTTGCACCTGTCGCCCCTAGGCTTTTGAATACAGGCCAAGGCTCTTGCCACCCCCATAGTGCCTTTTTTGGCAAGGCTCAAAAGTCAAACCCACCTCCATAAACAACACAAGAAACCAGAAACTGAGGGTAATGCTACTCGATGCCAGAAGTCCAAACCTCAAAATGCATGCACTCAAGGCACTCCTTAGCATGAAGCAAATCGATATCTGTGCAGTAACAGAAAACTGGTTCAAAGCTCCAGAGAGCACCCCAGCACTACCAGGCTACAACTCATACCATACCATTCGGCCCCAGAACCAGGACCGAATTACAAAAGGATGGGGTGTGTCCATTTTCATAAAGGATGCCCATGCCTCCAGGTTAGTAGCACAGCACGAGGCCTCGGAGACCATCCATGTGCAACTATCAGTGGGCAAAGCTGCTTTTCAGATCATAGCCTGCTACAGATCACCTACTTTGTCTCAGGACCCCACTCAGCATTCCTGAGAACATTGGAAAATACAAAGGTCCTACCTAACACCATGATATTGGGAGATTTCAACTACCCAAACATTGACTGGGATAACTACTCGAGTACAAACTCCTTTGCCTAAAGCTTCCTAGAGTTTATAAACTCAAATGCCCTGGAACAGCTGGTCACCACACCCACAAGTGGTGACAACATACTGGACCTGATCATCACCAACATGGGGGATCAGTGCTCCACACCAGAGATAAAACCCTCACTGGTAAGATCAGATCATAAACTAATCACACGGGACATCCACATCCCGACCCCCACCCCAAGTCAAGGAAACCACTGTGAAAATCTTTTCAAAAGCCAACTTCACACTTCTCAAGACCGAGGTGGAAAGTGTCATAGCCCCCTTGCTAAAAGATAATGCTGCCCAAACCGCAGAATCCTTTACAAGTGCATTCTGTGAGCATCTACAGGGATGCATGGATCGAGCCATCCCAAGTAAAACCAAAACTCACTCTTCTAAAAAAAAGGAAACCAGTCTGGTGGACCCCAGCCATAAATAAGCTTTACAACAGAAGGAGGAAACTACTACATGATAGAGCTAAATCCCAAAAAGGAAAGGCATCACTGATCATTATTAGCAAGAAACTACGATCCCTCATAAAATCATCCAAGGCCAGTTTCAAAAGAAAAATTGCCAAGGACTCTAAAGATAACCACAAAGCCTTCTTTAGCTATGTCAAAAATCTAGGTGGTAACGCTCAGATATGCTCTGAGCTAGTGCAAAATGGCAAAAAATACATTGAACCAACTGACATTTCCAACATCCTGGCTGACAAGTTCAGTGCAAACTTTACCACCCCCTCACCCCCAAAAGGGCCCGTGTCCATCCCAGAAGAATGCAGAGCCCCAGACATCATGGACATGCAGGTAAAAACAGCCCTCTCCAAAGCTAAGAACACAGCATCGATGGGACCGGATGGTGTCCCAGGCTGCGTCTTACACAAACTCCACAAGGAACTGAACCCTCACCTAAATTCACTGTTCAGACTCAGCCTTACCACAGGCTATGTACCCAAAGAATGGCATACAGCAGCAGTCATCCTGCTTCACAAAGGTGGTGCCACAACAGAACCTAGGAACTATCATCCTATAAGCCTGACTAGCCTGGTCTGCAAAACTATGGAGTGAATTATCATGGAACTCAAAAACAGACATTAGGAACCTCCTGACACTGGACCCTACCCAATTCTGCTTTGTTAAATGCAGATCCTGCCTCTTAAACCTAGTGGACTTCTTTGAAACAGTTACCAAGGCCATAGATGAAGGAAAGGTAGTCCACACAGCCTATCTGGACCTTGCTAAGGCCTTCGACACCATTCCTCACTCTGGCATCATAGATAAGCTCACCAGCTTGAACATTAACCCCTATGTCATGGGATGGGTGGCCAACTGGCTCAAGGATAGAACACACATGGTCAGAGTTGCGGGTGCTATGTCTGACTCTAAACCAGTTACAAGTGGTGTCCCACAGGGCTCAGTCCTGGGACCCCTCCTGTTCGGTATATACTTCACTGAGGTACAAGCAAGCATGGGAGGACTATGGCTGACCAAGTTCACAGATGACTGCAAACTGGGGGCCATAATTGACTCACCGGCTGACACAGACACCCTCCAGAAGGGTCTAACAGAGACAAATACCTGGTGTCAAAACCATGGCCTCAAGCTGAATGACAAAAAATGCATAGTCATCCCCTTTGGGAAAAACAAAGTGCCCACGAATTATCACATAGGTGGTAATCCACTAAGTACAGAAGATTAGGGACCTGGGGACCCAGGTAGATAGCAACCTCTCTTTCGATAATCACATTGCCAAAGTGGTTAGAAATTCCTTCTATGTAGCCCACCTAATCACGAAGGGGTTCACCTCTAGATCAAGAGAGGTCATTGTGCCCCTCTACTCATCACTCATTAGGCCCATAATAGAGTACAATGCCCCATTTGGAATGTACCTTACTCGACACCTGCAACAGCTGGAAAGACCACAGAAGTACCTCACCAAGAGGATCATGGGCCTCAAAGAGATGCCCTATGCAGCTCGTCTAAAGAAAACCCCAGCTTTACTTGCTTGCTTACTGCCTGCTCAGAGGTGATCTCTGCCTGAAGTATAAGGCCATGTCCAACACGGAATTAATGGACATGCTCCACCTCAAGAAAACCAAATCTCTTAGAGCCACACACTCCAGTGAACTAAACCTCAGCACAACAATTAACAGGACATGCTGGAGGGATAGATTCCTGTCTCAGAGACTTCCCTCACTCTGGAATAGAATCCCAATTTATGCTAGGCAGAGCCCCTCGCTGACTCTCTTCAAGAGAAATCTTGACGAGTGGATGGGAAATCGTAGGTTTACTCCTGGGATCACTTCAGTGGCCCTGCTAGACAGAGGCCCGGGAAACTAATTTAAAGGGGAGGCGAAAGCCAACACATTCTGGCTAGGCTCATAAATGCCCTTGGGCAGATAGCCTAGTACCTGCCTATGAACCTCTGATTTTGAGTGTTCATTAATCAGTTTTCTCTCTGCTCACAATATATGGTGGTGTGCTTTGTTTGCATGTTCATGTGCACTGTAATATTTTCCACTTTTTTGTTTCTATAAAAATCCACTAGTTGGTTCCTTTGTTTACATCTTTAATCTAAACATTTAGTTTCAAAACTTCAATAGTATGACTAATTGACTATTTAAAAAGAAAATGCTTTGCTATATTGTTAAGGATTTAAATAAAGCTTTGCAAGACTTCTTGGAAAATTTATGAAAGAAATTGTCTGATACAACTGCCAGTTTCAAAATAGTAAACTCAGTCCATGAACTGAGAAAAGAAGAAGAAACACATTTAGAATACTGCTGTAAATATGGTTATAAGAGCAATCACCATGTAACAAGCATTAGAAGAAATTTCCTAGCTTAGAAACACTGGTACGATTGTGGGGAGGGGCTAATGTAACTAAATCCAGTCCTATTAAATCTAAGCTGTATTTACAACTATCTAGTCTCAGGCAGACTCACCACAATGGCATGTTGCCCTGAGCTTCCCTTGTGATTAGAAATAATTAAAACAGGACTGGCTTTGCGAATGGACCACACCCTTCACTTGTCATTTTTACCAAGATGTGCCTTCTAGTGATTTAGTAAAGAAACACTGCATAAGCTCTTTAAGTGGTAATAATAACAATAACTATGGCAGTACCCTGTTAATTACCATTTTAGTCTACAAATCCATGATTATAGGAGGTGGACAGGTATTGTGCATAGATAAGCCACTGGGACAAAAAAAAATAATAAATATAGTACCTGACAGGAATTCAGTAACTCAAATCTACACCATGTACTATGTGTGCAACATAGCATTCAACATTACCTTAAGGCCTTTAGACTCTGCAGAATCAGGCATTTTTTTATTAAGATATCTCAATATTTGAAATTTATATTCATATCTGCTGCATATCCATGGAAACTATACTTTCATAAATAATTGCATTCCAGGTACCTCACAATATAATAGAAGCAAATAGGAGAGAAGGCTGCTGTTCTCTAATGAGCACTGCAATACAATGGTAATGTGAACAAAAATATCCTTACTGTGAGATGAGTGACTATTACACCGGTGTAGCAAACAAGTTAACTACTTTTTACTTTTAGTTCCTGAGGTGTTTTTTTTTTTACATCTCTCTTTTTGTTTACTTAAAGAGGCACCCATTTGATGAATTCAAGAATGGCATAGAAAGCAATGCTTTACTTCGTGGCAAGCACATTTTCATTCTTTTTGTTACCCTGTCAGCACTAGTGACCATTCTGTGTATTGTATAGTAACAGCATAGCAGAAGGGAAGAGAATGGACTTCTGAAATGCTGATGTCAACATTATCTTTTAGGGAATATTTCAGAATAGTTCAAAATAGGCACGTCTGCCATTAGGGATATTGCCGTTTTGCACACATCACCCATGTAGAAGGTAAATAAAATATCTTTTCTTTCAGCTTTTCCCAGTTAGGGGTCGCCACAGAAGATCACCAGTCTGCTTATGATTGGCAGTGGATTTTTACAGTGTCGAGTTGCCAGCCTGGCACTCAGTCTTCAAAGAAGGCACACCTACTCACGCAAGCACCTACCTGCATAAATTTTGAATACATTGTCAAAAACTAAATTTTAGTTGTGCTTTTAATTGTCAGTATTAGTCTCAGGAATTGTGGAAATGCTTATATATTAAAAATCATCATTATGTCTTGTTTTACCCACATTTTACCAGTTACTATACTATTTTTTTTTCTGTTCTTCCATGTCCCAGCTGAGTTACATCACATCTCATCTGTTATTATGCCTTTTATACATTCATTGATCATTGATCCATAGGTACTAATGCTATTGATCACTGAGGATTTCAAGAAGCCCAGCCCTGCATTCCCATAGTAATTAATAGCCCGTATGTTTTCTATTTTTGAATCTCTAAAGATGGGCAGAACAAGTATATGATGGAGTAATTACATTTTCCCTATCCATGAGGGCTATTGGTGCTAAACCAGAGGGTAAAAGAAGTACTCTGCTTTATGTGTAGGAGAAGATGTTTACATATTCTCTATGGTATATGGATATCCCTTCAGCACATTCTGTTAATCTTGCAAAAGAGATCGAGATCTCTTGCGTGGGTGTTCACGTTCACATTCCCATTGGACCTGTGAATGTGTAATAGGTCTGACAGAACAGTCTGTTAAGGCTCTACACACAAGGCAGAGATCTCCTCGCAGTAGTGTATTTGATACCAAGGAAAAGAAAGACAAGGCTTAGAGACACTAGTAGTTTTATGACCTAGGCCCTTGATTTTTTAGACAGGAAGCATCAAGGTCTTTCCAGCTGTGACAACTGTGTTGACGGGTAGATACCAAAGATGGTATTATATTAAATAATAGGCCTAATGAGTGCCTAGTACAGTGAAACTATTGCATTCTCGTTTATGGACACTACACCTTTATATATAAGGCGTATGACGAAAAAGGCCTTCCTTACAGTAGTAAATACATGGTGATCAAAGGACAGTTTATTGTCAACATAAGTACCTAGATCTCTAACTACTCTAACTACAGGATCAGTTTTAATGTGGAGGGGGGTTGTAAATGCGATAGCTGCAAAGATTGTCATGTTTGCTGAAAGATACTATTATACATTTCTTGCATTAAGTTTCAGTCTGTGGTTGTGGCACAAACTGTTTTTTGGGACAAGCCCTTTCATAGGATCCTGGTGTCTAGAGGGGAGTTTATGATGGCCCCAAGTTTGCAATCATCTGCAAACAAGGTTAGCCACAATCCCTTTACATTAGGTTTGACCTCTAAGGAGTAAATGACTAAGAAGTGGTCCGAGGACTGAACCCTGGGGCATTCCATTAAGTCACAGGTCATTTGGAGGAGGTACAACCACCAACCCTAGCTTCCTATTTTCTATTTTGATCAAAATTACTATGCAATCAGTTATGCAGGTATTAACATTTTGCTGCGAAAGTTTATCTATGATATCTGAATGTGGAGTAGTGTCAAACATTTTTGCAAGGTCCAGATAGTGTGCACTGATTTGCCATCATCCACTGCCTCGGTAACTTTTTCACAGAGGTCATCCAGGTTACGTAGGCAGGACCTGCCCTCGATGAAGCTAAACTGGGTTGGGTCAAGAGTCTGCTGGTCATCTATATCCCTATTTATTAGCTCCATAACGGTCCTTTCCATAGCTTTACAGATGAAGCTGGTCAAGCTTTTAGGTTTGCGATTAATATTTGAGGTGGAATTATAGGATCAACATTCTTGGATTTTTTTTATTATCTTATTGGGAAAATAATCTGTTTTTGAAGATTAAAGACCACAGAACATTTAGTTTATTCACTAGGAAGATTTTAATTATTAGTAGCAGTATGGTCACATTTTAGGCATGGTCACCTGGTTACATTTTATGCATGGTTACATTTTAATATGAATTAGAATGAGTTGAGCAGTTTGATTACATAGGGCCGGATGCAGGAAAGGGAGATTAGCTTTGTCTGTATTATTCCGTGTTTTTGGAATGGATGATGGTTGTTCATGGAGATTGCTGTTAAGTGTAAAGGATGTACTGTAACTGTAGAATATGTTGCCATGATGTCACTGGTGTTCTAATGTTTTGGTCGTAGTATTTATAGGGTTTCTGCAACTGCAAATGCAGAGAACCACATGCATGGATATATCTGCTTATAATCTAAGCTTATAGCGTCTCAGAAGATGCATATATTTGATAAACATATTCAAAGCTTCTTCGATGATCATAACTGAGTAATATGATTCCCCATAGATTTTTTTATTTAATATGAAAAAAATGTAATATTTTGGATTGCTATGACAATCTGGTTGAATTATGAAGGAAGAGAACAAAACTGACGAGTTTGTACCTATCTGTATCTTTCATCACGTGACTATTGTGTGAGAAGGATCCCTTTCTGTTGGGGGTTGTAAGTGCATAAACATGAAGGTGTATGACAGGAGACTTGCGTGTCTAGTTGTAGTTGTGTTTAGAAAGTTAATTTTGTACTGGAATTATCTAGCCCTATTTGTGGGTTTTAATGCTGATTATTTTTTTTGCTAAAAGAAAAGACTTTATTATTATTATTTTCTGTAAGTTGGTAGGACTTCCCTGGGATAGGATTTGTCAGGTTATTAAATAGGGACAATAACAATTCTAAGTGTATTTTATTTATTTATTATCTGGGAAAGTACAACTTGGAACAAAGCCAATTTTCAGCAGAGGCCTGGGGAGAAATGCTCCAGATGCATGTCTTTGTAATGTGGGAGGAAACCAGAGCACCTGGAGGAAACCCACATGAATGCAGGGAGGACATGTAGACTCCACACAGAAGGCACCCCAGCCAAGAATCGAACTGCAGAACCTCTTGCTGTAAGGCAACAACTCTACCGCAGCACCATTGCACCATCCATATTGATACTTGATTGGAAATGGGGCTCTCTTTTTTATTTTTCCACAGGATGATTATACTGTAAAGTCTTTGTACATTGTTTAAAGTTGTCAAGTTTTAGATGGAATCATTTGCCTGTATGTTATCAGAAATTATAATATACTAACGTTATTTCCCTACTAGTTCTTAAGGAAGAAAGTTTCAGGTTAAATGTAAAAACTCTTATGAGGTTAAATCATACATTATGGAGCAGCAGATGGTGGCTAATATTCTGTTTATTAACATGTTAAAAGGGGAAATCGTATGGAAATTATGTAATAGTTTTAAAAGGATTATGTCAATGGAGTGTGTCAACTAGGGAGATTCAGTTCTGCTTGCAATATTGCACTTGAAATAGTTATTATCCAATGTATATCATATTAAAATGAATGAATGTTTACAGTATTGTGAAACTTTGTCAGACAGAGGGCACTTGGAGAACAAATATTGAGCCTGGCATAAACCGTCTGTGGACAAGAGGCCATGCACTTGATTGTCTGTTAGCTAGGGCATGAAGGATAGATGTTTAAAGCGAAGGGGATATCCTGTTGTGCAACCTTTATAAACAGGCCGATACAACTGCTGAAGTGAAGGACTAGTGTATTTAGCTGTTTGCTCGAATTGTCAGCAATTTTATGTAGGGAAAACCATTGGAAGACTAAATGATAGAGTTAGGGAGCATCTGTTGGCAATAAAGAAGAAAGATCTTACTAATGCTTTAGCCAAACACTCACTGGAGTGTAAAGATTTTAGAAAGTTCACGTTTTTGTAGAAGAAAAAGTTGGTAAAATTAGATTTATAGGGAGTTATAATAACTATTTAGAGAACTTGGAGTTAAAGTGACAAATTTTTCTGAGAGCAGATGTAGCTCTGGGTTTAAATGATAACATTTCTGTCAAAAGTCATTTAAAATATGTTAGTAATTGATTACGTTTCAACAGGATTTTTAAAATCCACTTTTTAAGCATTCTGTAGTTTTTTGCAGTTAAAGTTATTTTTATATTGAGATAATAAGAGTTGCTGTCGTTTTTCTTTCGGCTTTTCCTGGTTATGGGTCGCCACAGCGGAACTCTGGTCTGCTAATGATTGGCAGTCGATCTTTACGGTGCCGAGGTGCCAGCCCAACGCCCAACCTTCAAAGAAGGCACACCCATTCATGCATGTCTTTCAAACGCCACTCAGCCATGGGGAGGACATGCAGACTCCACACAGAAGGTGCTCCAGCTGAGAATAGAAACGGGAGAGCCTCTTACTGTGAGACGACAATGCTACTGCTGCACCACCGTGGCTTATATTGAAAATACATTCATGCAAATGTTTTATATATCACTTTAAATTCTTAGCCTTTCTCATATTGAGATAATAAGAGTAAGGCTAAGAATTTAAAGTGATATATAAAACATTTGTATGAATGCATTTTTAAATGATGGTTTGATTATGATGTCATAACTGATGCTGTATAAAAGGAAGTGAAGTAATGGATGTGATTGTTCTGAGGAAGTCTTGTAATAAACAAGACAAAAGCACTTAACACAGTTGGTTCTCTGTCTCAGTGTGTTTTGTTCTTAAGTCGTTACAAGTGCCATTTTTTGTTTTCAAAACCTTTCTAAACAGTTTGATGAAAAGACTACTGGTAAAAGAATTATATTTATTATTATTGATTATTATATACCATTGATAATAATGTGTTCATTAGAGTATCGTATTACAAGAACAATGTAGTAAATGATTCAGAAGTTACTGCACCAGTCTTTGAATTTTTTGTCCTGTAACTGTTTAATATTTATCAGACAATTCATCTGGTTGCTTACTTGTATGTTATCTGTTTTAATACTTTCTGTGAGGAGATAATAAAGATAATGTTTTAAAATATAAAATGTAGTTTACATAGCAGTGCAGAGATGAGACATCATAACCAACCACGAACAGCTGAAATTTAGGTTGTACTTATATATGTGTATATAGCAGCACAAAACCAGACTAGTAAAATTTACATCTCAGAAAGAAAACCCATATGAAAAGACACTTTCATAAGTTTGCGTAGAAATGTCTTAGAATGTCACATTGTAACAATAAAACAAAGTATCAAATAATGAGGATTTGTTTCATTTGCAATTTAAAGGATAGTACAGCACAGTTTCTCTCAATACTGAAATAAGATTATCATATAAAAAAGCTAGCTCATTTACAAGAGAAGCCCAGAGATTTATTACATCCCTACCACATTGCAATATTTTGTAATATATACATATCTTAGCCTCAGTGAGGAAAAAGCTTATTACAAGCTCTTTTGCATGTCTGTGAATCACAGTTAACTACTGTAAAGTACAGACCGGCATTTTCTGCAGTAGTTAACTGCAATGGCCATATTGTGTTGGTAAAGGTATCCTTCCCTCCTCTGTCACTTTCCTACGTATACAACTACACATCCAAACAAATACACACACACACACACACACACACACACACACACACACACACACACACACACACACACACACACGCACACGGAAACACACACACACACACACACACACACACACACACACACACACACACACACACACACACACACACACACACACACGTGTGAGCGCATACCACAGTTCCCATACCTGTCCCTGAGTTGCATTGCACATCATATCCCTGGTATATAGTGCTCCTCTCATCTACTGATTCCCCATACTGTTCAAGCGCCATTAATACACGAGTCTCATGATGTAACCCCTGATGTATAATGGTCACCCCATCCCCATAGTACAGTAATCAGTGGTAGTCAGTGGTCCTCCCACCAATGTTCTTCACTGTGTCCATCAGTCTAAGGATGTGTGGAGGTATGACAGCCACCCCAAACCAAACTCATACACACATACACATCAAATACACACACACACACACACACACACACACACACACACACACACACACACACACACACACACACACACACACACACACACACACACGCAGACACACACACACACACACACACACACACACACACACACACACACACACACACACACACACACACACACACACTCACAAACCCCTATCACCCAATCACATTCACACACACCTACCCTGCACCCTCATTGCCTCCATTACTCTATCTTATAGACAAACTGACAGACTCACATGCATGCATACATATTCACATATGCAGCCTCTAACATGCACTCAGTCACAGACCTCCACATCGTAATGGCTGAACCTGACCTTTTGATGTTATAGGTGTGACCATGCTAATCTATGTGGGCAAGCGAGTCTGTGAAGTCCTCTGTATGTAGATGTCTTCCTGAAGACAGTTCCAGGGGAGAAAGCACATGGTTAATTGCCATATGCCTCCTGTCCCAACTGACTCATGTGCTTGTAGAATAGTTTTGGAGGCAGCCTAATGTGCTGCCACACATCTTTATGCCACAGCACCATATTACGGCTGTCTCTGAATTACAAGTTTCACTTTGTGTACACCTCGCTGTAATCTTTATGAATTCCTTCAACAGACTTACAAGCTATGGTCCATTTCCTGTAAATGGAAGAACGGCAGAACGGCAGAAGAAGGAAAGTCAAATGCCATAAAATGACCCTCATTACATTTAGTGGGGCAAATTATAAGCCATGAAGAAGCAGCAAGAAACATTGGGGTTAACATAAATTTGGGCTGGCGTCAGCAAGCATCCACACTTGCTAAATTTTAATTTTACTGTGGAATTATGGAAACTAAACATGAAAAAAATACAAAAACTTCAGTATGACTAGATGTACTTCTGTGTTCATTGTTTAAAAGGTATTCCCATTTTGCTTACCATATGCTGTCACATTTCACAAAAAGCACCATAGAATTCTAATGCAACCAAGTGAATTTTTGTTAAACTGCTATATCCACATTGAATGAAGCTGACAAGAGCACTCTTGGCTAACATCAAAGACTGAAACAATACTAATTTAATGAACTCTAATCATATCCTGACCATACCTCTCAACCTCTTAGTGTAAGAAATCTGGACAAAGCCCAACAAAAGGAGTGGACAAAGGTCCAAAACTAGGAACATATTTTAAATATTGCTCTTAACAACAAAAACAAAGTTGAACAGAAGTCACCACGATGCTGTAGATGAACACTATTTATTAATAAAATGAGCGCTTTCACGTACTGCCAAGGTACGCTTCTTCAGGTTTATACATCTGCTTAAATTCATCCATTTTATACAAAAAACTCATCAATTAGCTAATAGTAATTAAAATCAATTCATTTCCATTCTATATGATCAATCAATTAAACAATTAATTATTCAATCATGTTCCATTCTATCTTGCTTTTTAAACACATAGCATATATTATACTATGCATAAGACCTATCTATAACAATGCCTGTGTTCAAAAAATTCTATCTAAACATCTTCTTAACGAAATGAATATGTAAAATATATTTGATGAAAATTTGATGAAAATTATAACTATGCATATACAAAATACAAAATTTATATGCATTAAAATTATATATTCAGCTAATCGAAAATATACACTCTAAATTTTAAAAAATGTGTTGTATTCAATATTGCGTAAAAATAACAAATTGTTATATACTTCATTAAAATGATACATAATATAAATATATAATCTATGCTGTTATGTATAGTATATATACAGTATGTATTATACTAGACACAAAACCTAACTATGACAATACCTGTGCTCAAAAGAATTCTATCGAAATATCTTCTTAGTAAAATGAATATACGAAGATATATACTTAATAAAAATTAAGATGTATCTGTGCATGTATGAAATATTAAATATCAAGTATATACACGTTAGAGATATATATTCTGCTGATCTAAAATATATATAATGTGTTCATCATTACATGAAAATGACAAATTGCTACGGACTTCATGAAAGTGATGCATAACACAAATACATAGTCTGTGCTATTGAACTGGAATGTATTATGATGAAACAGATATATTATAATAAATTATAAAACCATTAACTGTCTCCAAGTGATTATAGTAATTCAAAGTTGTCCATTAATTATATCTATTCCTAATATGAGCTAGTCTCATCTCCGCCTTGCTAGTATTGGTTTTATACTTATAGCCTGATTCAGTCCTGGTTCCATATGTGCTCTTAACCTCAAGATCCAGTTCAATTCAACAAACTCAAGATAGCCCATATTGTTACCCTCTCGTCTATTTACATGAATTAACTGTAAAACCCTGAACCTGAAATGATGGTTGGGAAACATGTAATTGTGCTTGGCTAAAGCATTAGTCAAGATATTTCTCTTCATATCATAATTATGATTATATATATGATCTTTGAGCCTTCTAGATGTCAACCCCACATAATATGCCTCGCATACTTCACATGTGGCCAGATAAACTAAGTTTTTGGACTCACAAGTTGCATAAAAATGTGGTGTAAATGTATATTCTAAATCTGGAACTGTGAAAGGTTGGATCTTAGAAATAAATCTACACATATTGCATCTATTACATGCATATGTCCCATGTCTTAGGAATTGTCTAATATCCAAACTAAAGCCTTCCACCTTCTCATTACATAACATCATTTTCAAGTTTTTACTGTTCCTATACCTAAAAGTAGGTTTAACGCCAACCACTTGTGCTACATTTTTTTTTTTTTTTTTTTTTTCTTTTTTTTTTTTTTTGTTTTTTTTTTTTTTTTTTTTTTTTTTTTTTTTTTTTTTTTTTTTTTTTTTTTTTTTTTTTTTTTTTTTTATTTTCTTTTTTTTTTTTTTTTTTTTTTTTTTTTTTTTTTTTTTTTTTTTTTTTTTTTTTTTTTTTTTTTTTTTTTTTTTTTTTTTTTTTCTTTTTTTTTTTTTTTTTTTTTTTTTTTTTTTTTTTTTTTTTTTTTTTTTTTTTTTTTTTTTTTTTTTTTTTTTTTTTTTTTTTTTTTTTTTTTTTTTTTTTTTTTTTTTTTTTTTTTTTTTTTTTTTTTTTTTTTTTTTTTTTTTTTTTTTTTTTTTTTTTTTTTTTTTTTTTTTTTTTTTTTTTTTTTTTTTTTTTTTTTTTTTTTTTTTTTTTTTTTTTTTTTTTTTTTTTTTTTTTTTTTTTTTTTTTTTTTTGTAAAAAAAAAAAAAAAACAAAGAAAAAAAAAAAAAAAAAAAAAAAAAAAAAAAAAAAAAAAAAAAAACCAAGAAAAAAAAAAAAAAAAAAAAAAAAAAAAAATAAAAAAAAAAAAAAAAAAAAAAAAAAAAAAAAAAAAAAAAAAAAAAAAAAAAAAAAAAAAAAAAAAAAAAAAAAAAAAAAAAAAAAAAAAAAAAAAAAAAAAAAAAAAAAAAAAAAAAAAAAAAAAAAAAAAAAAAAAAAAAAAAAAAAAAAAAAAAAAAAAAAAAAAAAAAAAAAAAAAAAAAAAAAAAAAAAAAAAAAAAAAAAAAAAAAAAAAAAAAAAAAAAAAAAAAAAAAAAAAAAAAAAAAAAAAAAAAAAAAAAAAAAAAAAAAAAAAAAAAAAAAAAAAAAAAAAAAAAAAAAAACTCTTACTCCTACAATTTTCATTAACATCAAAATGTGATGTATGAACATCTTTAAAATGTACCTTAAGTGCTACAGCTCTTGCAAACAAGCACAAATCAATCAGCAATTCCGAAAGACTGCTGCCTTGAGAAGGAATAAAGGACAACCCTTTATTCAACAGTTCTTCCTCGTCTACAGTTAATGCACTCGTTGAAAAATTAAAGATGAGTTGCTTCAGTTCCTGTTCTTCCACCTCGGCTGTTAACAACTTAGAAAGTTGCTACAGTAAAAGAGTTTGCTTTAACATAAATTTTCTGAAGGATTTGGAGTCTGAAAGTAAATTATCTTTATAAGACTAGCCTCAATAATCAATTTAAAACATTTTAACAGGTCAGCAAACTGACCAAAATGGCTGAACCTGACCTTTTGATGTTATAGGTGTGACCATGCTAATCTATGTGGGCAAGCGAGTCTGTGAAGTCCTCTGTATGTAGATGTCTTCCTGAAGACAGTTCCAGGGGAGAAAGCACATGGTTAATTGCCATATGCCTCCTGTCCCAACTGACTCGTGCTTGTAGAATAGCTTTGGAGGCAGCCTAATGTGCTGCCATACATCTTTATGCCACAGCACCATATTACGGCTGTCTCTGAATTACAAGTTTCACTTTGTGTACACCTCGCTGTAATCTTTATGAATTCCTTCAACAGACTTACAAGCTATGGTCCATTTCCTGTAAATGGAAGAACGGCAGAACGGCAGAAGAAGGAAAGTCAAATGCCGTAAAATGACCCTCATTACATTTAGTGGGGCAAATTATACGCCATGAAGAAGCAGCAAGAAATATTGGGGTTAACATAAATTTGGGCTGGCTTTAGCAAGCATCCACACTTGCTAAATTTTAATTTTACTATGGAATTATGGAAACTAAACATGAAAAAAATACAAAAACTTCAGTATGACTAGATGTACTTCTGTGTTCATTGTTTAAAAGGTATTCCCATTTTGCTTGCCATATGCTGTCACATTTCACAAAAAGCACCATAGAATTCTAATGCAACCAAGTGAATTTTTGTTAAACTGCTATATCCACATTGAATGAAGCTGACGAGAGCACTCTTGGCTAACATCAAAGACTGAAACAATACTAATTTAATGAACTCTAATCATATCCTGACCATACCTCTCAACCTCTTAGTGTAAGAAATCTGGACAAAGCCCAACGAAAGGAGTGGACAAAGGTCCAAAACTAGGAACATATTTTAAATATTGCTCTTAACAACTTAGAAAGTTGCTAGAGTAAAAGAGTTTGCTTTAACATACATTTTCTGAAGGATTTGAAGTCTGAAAGTTAAATATATACGTCATTATTTAGTAACTTCAGTCCTCAGATAAAATCAGTGATTTGATAGAAAACCACAAATTTTACAAGGACAGACCAAAAATATGACCCAAAAATCTGGACAGGTATGATCCTAACACCGGAATGGGGGCCCAATCCTGTCATGGCATTAAAGACCTAAAAGACTTGTAGATATTAAACCAATGAAGCTTGAGTTCAGATGTCTAAGTTGCAAGAAGTTATACATTATTGTTCCCCAGGGTTGGTAATAACGTAAGGATGTGGCACTCACATTATCTTTACTGTTTTCTTTTTCTTTTCAATTATTTCTTTGTTTTTTTTTGTTTTTTTTGTCTTGACCAGCTCACATCAGGTATCAGACTACCAGACCTAGTTTATATTTTCTAAGCTTTATCTCTTATGAACTGGGCCATCTCTAACTCCTTAATACTCTTGCCTCACTAAACTTTTGAAAGTCTCCCCTGTCCTGGTTCCTAAGCCATCTTTCTGACAGACAACAAGCAGTTTGATGGAAATCCAAACTCTCACAACTTCTGCCTGTCTCAGTCGCAGTCCCCAAGGATCCATACTATGGCTCCTTCTTTTCACCATCTTCTTTAATGATCTAGCCTCTCCCACAACACATGCTAAAGTAGTTCAGTATGTGGACAATTCACCTTTAGTGTGCTCAGCAGATACCTTATCAGGCCTACAAATAGTAGCCCAACAAGCCTTTAATGATATAGAGACATATCTAAGTAAATCACAACTAATCCTCAACTCCAAAAAGACACAGTTAATGTTATTTACCAGTAACAAACAATCCCCTACCACCCCTCTTTTCTCCATTCTGTCAGCAAACAACACAGTCATCCAACCAGTTGAGGATACAAAACTCCTCAGTGTGACTATCAACAACAAATTCAGATTTGAGCAACACATAGCCATGACAATTAAGAAAGTTCAAATGAACCTTGGCTGACAGTACAGAAGAAAGACATTCCTCACTGACAATACCAGACTAGCCATATCCAGAGCCTTCCTCCTCTCTACGCTCCTTTAAGCTTTCCCCCTCTTTACCAACTTAAAAAAATCAGACTTAATCCAATTGGAAACTTGCTACAATAAAATAGCTCGCTTTGTAGCTAACCTTCCCCACCAAACCCAGAATTGTATTGCTCTACATAAATTAAAATGGCTCGAGCTACCTAACCTTCTCCATCTCTACTAACTTAAATTCACACACAGTATCATCTTCCATCCTGAGAGTTGCCCATCCCACAAGGAACTTGTTGTTCCCTACTCACGCCCACGAAGTCTAAGATCTGCAGACAGAAACTTTCTCACAGTAAACAAAGCTAACAACACTCACAGTGAAGCCCTATTCTCAAATCAAATAGCCAAATTATGGAACTCTCTACTCCACAATCTCCAAAACACACCTGAATCTGCCAGTGTCAAACAACTACTATTTTAACATGTATCCAAAAACTGGCATTGCTCCTGCAGCAAACCTGACTGACAAGATATCTATAACTCTCTCACCACACTGTCCACTCCTTATCTTATTTTCTCCCTCTCCTCAGTGTTATTACTACTCAGGAAAAAAAAAAATATATATATATATATATATATATATATATATATATATATATATATATATATATTTATATGAAATCTCATTTGTTCATAACTATTATTTAATATGTACACAGTACAATTTTTATTTTTCTCACAGTGATCTTTACTGCAGTGCTTATGTGTTTTTTCTTTTTGGACCTGTATCTACTAGAAACCTGCATTGAATACTTCTTTGTATACACTAACTAGATGTGTATTCCACATCTTACTATATATATATATATATATATATATATATATATATATATATATATATATATATATATATATATATATATATATATATATATATAATATATATATATATATATATATATACTATTGTGCTATCTAATTATTGTATTTTGCTTCTATTTCTATGGAGTTTTTCTCCCCAGGCCTCCACTGAAAATGGCCTTCTGGCCAAGTCAGACTTTCCTGGTAAACAAATGTAAATAAATAACACAGAAAGAAAAATCCCAATGAGGCAAACTAATAAAATCCCAACAGCAATCAAAATGAAAAATCCCAACCTGGAAGGTAAATGCTGAAGCAACTGATGTAAAGAATCTTTTTCAAGCTTGCATGAACAACATCTACACCTTTGGGAGGAACACTGAAATGTAGATCTTGTCCATATTGTTCATTTGTGGATGAATCAAGATTTTCTAAGCATCCCGTCACTGGAAAACTTTGGGAGTTATGTCCGTCAGCTAACTGCAACGCGGCTAATTTGGTTTATGTTGCACACCGTGTCAAATGTTTTAATTTTTACATTGGTAAGACTAATAGGAGACTGAGAGACAGGATTCAGGACCATGATTATTGCACTAGGAGAGGTGAATTATGTAGTGCACTTGCAAAGCACACTGTACAGTTAGGAAGGGAACACACTTTTTCATTTCAAGTTTTATCTGTTATACATGACAATGGCAGACTAGGACCCATTAGTTACAACACTGAGATATTGAACTAGAGTGGACCTGAGACTTGGGGCACATAGATATATGGGGCTTAATGATTCCGTGCCTATTAACTCATTCACTCCAGTGGAGCTCAGGAAGTTTGCACTATAACTTCCAAGGAACCACAGGAGGTATGAAAGAAATATAAATGGCAAACCCTCCAGCACAAAGTATTTTTATAGTGGTAGTATTCTTTAGGTTCTAGGTTGTAAACTGAATTTTATAAGTTAGAGTAAACACAATAACTATTATGTTTGTAATGTTTTGTAAACAACTTACAACATTTCAGCAACCATTCAGATTACGCACATACTGTCAGCAGCATTTTGTTCATCTAGCTGAGAGCTTTCATATGAGGCTAAGAAGTTCCGTCTGTATTACTTGGTTGTTGAGATATTTAGAAAAATGTGAAAATTATATCTGTATAAATTCATAACAAAAACAGCATTTAATATAATCTCTTTATCTGCACCAGACAGAGGTTTGCCATTGTGTAAGCTTTAAGATAACATCTTTTAAAACCTTGTACATAGCATGGTTTTGGAATTATTGGTGCAAATATGAACAAGCAATATTTGGCACCTAGAAGCATCAGTAGGAGTTAACTGCAGATGCACCTGGAGGCGTCACTCAGATGTAATGAGTTAAATCAGCTTTAAGGATGAAGAAACTTAAATGAAAAGGTTAAACAATGTATAGACATATATCTGTGTGGATTTTTATGCTGTATATAAGTAGCTGTTGCTTTAACCTGCTTTTTACTAATTGGCTTTTTAATTGTGTTTTTAGAGGGAATTTTATTGATTAGTTGTCTGTTGGGGAGTATGTATATAAGGATGCTCTGTTTTTTATTGTAACTATGTCTGATGAAGTGGTTTGTTTGACCACGAAAACACTTACTTCTGATTCTATTTCGCAATAAAAGATTCTTTACATCAGTTGCTGTCAGCGTTTATCTTCCAGGTTGGAACTTTTTATTTTAAATGTAAATAAATAAATAAAATCACATATGCCACCAGCATGGTTTAAATTATTCTTGGCATATAATATGGCAATGATCAATGCACGTGTGCTTTCCAAAAGTATGCTGGCAAATGTGTGTTCTCTAGCTTTCTAATCCTCCAGTTTTCTACAATGTAGCAGCAGTCAAATAGTAAGTAGACTGCTAACTGCAGTCTACCTCTATGGAGTGGCGTAGCTGGGGGCAGGGCATAGGGGCGATCTGCCCCGAGTGGCACTCTTGGGACTGTTGCATGTCACCTTTACTTGTTTTTTAAGGGTGTTCTTCTTTAAGAACAGTCCAGTAGCATCACTCCTGTGCATGTGCGTTATCATACAAATGCCCACACAATTTTAAATACAGCTGGAACCTGCTTCAAGCAAGGGAGTTTATTTGTGTGTGTGGTTGCCATAATTCACAGAACCTGCTTCAAGTAAGGGAGTTTGTGTGGATGCCGTAATTCACAGAACCTGCTTCAAGTAAGGGAGTTTGTGTGGATGCCATAATTCACAGAACCTGCTTCAAGTAAGGGAGTTTGTGTGATTGCCGTAATTCACAGAACCTGCTTCAAGTAAGGGAGTTTGTGTGGTTGCCGTAATTCACAGAACCTGCTTCAAGTAAGGGAGTTTGTGTGGATGCCGTAATTCACAGAACCTGCTTCAAGTAAGGGAGTTTGTGTGGATGCCGTAATTCACAGAACCTGCTTCAAGTAAGGGAGTTTGTGTAGTTGCCGTAATTCACAGAACCTTCTTCAAGTAAGGGAGTTTGTGTGGATGACGTAATTCACAGAACCTGCTTCAAGTAAGGGAGTTTGTGTGGATGACGTAATTCACAGAACCTGCTTCAAGTAAGGGAGTTTGTGTGGATGCCGTAATTCACAGAACCTACTTCAAGTAAGGGAGTTTGTATGGATGCCGTAATTCACAGAACCTGCTTCTGCTTCAAGTAAGGGAATGCTGTATCAAGCTGCTTAATTTTTTATGTGTGTCTGCCATAATTCACAGATCATAACCCTGCTTTGGTGTGTGTGTGTGTGTGTGTGTGTGTGTGTGTGTGTGTGTGTGTGTGTGTGTGTGTGTGTGTGTGTGTGTGTGTGTGTGTGTGTGTGTGTGTGTGTCTGCATAATTCACAGATCCTGAACCTGCTTCAGTGTGTGTGTGTGTGTATGTGCATGTGCATGTGTGTGCATGTGTAATGCCCCATTTAGGTATACCTGATGGTTAGTGTTACTCAGACTCAAACCCTGTACCTTAGGTGCAAGAAACAAGAGCCTGAATTCTCTACCCATGTCACAACTTGTGATTCGAGGAGCTGAGATTACAGCTCTCAACCGTCCAGATTTTCACAGAATATCTGGAATGTTTAGCTCATACTTTTGGTCTGTTCCTCTTAAAATTTGTGGTTTCCTGGCAAATCAGTGAGAACTAAATTTTCCAAATAATGATAGTCATTTAGGTTTCAGTCTTCCTATCTGTCAGGAAATGCACGGCAACACAAAACATTTTATAGCAACGTTCTAAGGTTATACAAGCAATGTGTAAAATGTGTCCCTGGCTTTGGGTCTTTGTTTCTCCCCTGAATAAATGTTGTCTTTTTCCAGTTTTCTCTTACTGCAAAGTTGAGAGGTATAGTTGAGTGTCAAGTGGACTTTACAAGGAGCTGAGAGCTTCAGGGGCACAGAAATTTAGTGCTAGTTACATGTCTGTTTGCATTGTGAGTAGCACAACAAGTAGTATACTTGCATCTTGATGCAGAAGATTGTGAGTTCTACTCCCACAGTATGTTGCTGATACTGAACTGTGTTGTACTTTAAAGTGGGTGGATGCTGCAGTCCTGAAAATGTCCTCCTTTGGAAGAGATACCTAGTAACTATGAACCTGTTATCAATTTGCCATCCATTCCCTACTGAAATATTATTACTTTTCATTTTAATGTAACATAGGCAAGTTATTCTTCAATGCAAACAGGCACTTTCATTGTGAATGAAACAATAAAATATAAAGTTGTTTGCTAGCAGCAACCTCTTCATTAGTTACAGATCTCTTTAATGTGGAATTGTTTAGATGACTTGTACTACTGCAGAGACTGTGCATATTTGCTAATATTGGTGGATTGTAATGACAGAAGTTTGAGTAGACTTTTATGATGGAAATGTTCTGAATTGGGCAGTTTTGTTATTATTGTTTCATACATCTTGTTTCACTGCTTACTAGAAAAATGTTCAAAACAAATTTAAAACACGCTCTAACAAGTGTGCTTTATTATACAAGGAATATAATTTAATACAATCAGGAAGGTGAGTCAAAGAACACGTGTATGTTTGCATGGTCCTGAATATGTGTGCAAGAGGCCTATGATTTGAAAACAGCCCAAAGGTAAACTTCATTCGCCACTGGCTAGATGTATTTTATTTGAATGTGGGTTTTGCTGCTATTTCAATAAATGTGAGTTTCAAGGACAGAGAGGTTTTAATGCTAAGTCTGTTTTCATTATGAGATTGTATTGCTTTGTTTAGCAGATGTCTATCAGTGTTTGTGCTATGAAATTTAAAATTAAAGTTTTAAATGAGATCACCTCTAAGAAGGCAATAAGAGACAGAGTATAGCTGGAGTTTTTTTTGAGTCTGTCCATATAGGGCACGTGTCTAAGGCCTAAGATCCTCTTAGTGATGTATTTTTGTGGCCTTTCCAGTTGTTGTAGGTGCCTAGTGAGGGACATACCAAATGGGGCATTGTATTCTATAATAGGTCTAATGAGGGATGAGTAGAGAGTGATTATGACCTCTTTCTTCCTGGATGAGAAACCTTTTGTAATGAGATGTGCCAAATAGAAGAACTTTCTGTCTACAGTGGCAATGGGGTTATCAAAGGAGAGGTTGCTGTCAACCTGTGTCCCCAGGTCTCTTATCACACCTTTGGTGTTTAGTGGACTACCGCCTATGTGGTAGTTCATGGGCACAGAATTTTTCCCAAAGGGAGTGACAATGCACTTTTTGGCATTGAGCTTAAGGCCATGGTTCTGACACCAGTCATTGGTGTCAGTGAGGCCTTTTTGTAGAATGTCTACATTAGTTGGAGAATCAATAATGACTTCCAGTTTGCAATTATCTGTGAACTTGGTCAGCCAGAGTCCTTTTGTGGTGGCTTGAACTTCAGAGAAGTAGAAGCCAAACGGGAGAGGACCTAGGCCTGATCCCTGTGGGACACCACTTGTAACTGGATGGTAGTCAGATTTGGAGTCGACTACTTTCACGGTGTGGGTTCTATCAGTAAGCCAGTTGGCGACCCATCTTATTACTTAGGGGTTTATCCCTAGTTTAGTGAGTCTATCTATAGTTCCTGAATGAGGGATGGTGTCAAAGGCCTTGGCAAGATCTAGGTAGGCTGTGCAAACTACCTTGCTCTCATCCACAGCTCTGGTAACAGACTCAAAGAAGTCTATCAGGTTGAGCAGACATGATCTACCTTTCACAAACCCAAACTGTGTGGGATCCAGAGTTTGGAGATTCCCTATGTCCTTATTTATAAAGTCCATGATGATGCGCTCCATAGCCTTACATATCAGACTTGTCAGGCTAATGGGGTGGTAGTTCCCAGGGTCCGTAGTCATTCCCCCTTTGTGGAGTGGGATGACCATAGCAGTGCACCATTTGGAAAGAAAAAAGCCTGAAATGAGGCTGTGATTGAACAGGGTACTCAGGTGTGGTGCCAGTTCACTTTGTAGAACACAGCCAGGGATATTATCAGGTCCCATGGAAGCTGTATTCTTGACTTTGGACAGTGAGGTTTTTACCTGTGTAGCCATGATAATAGGGACTTGGCATTCCTCAGGTATTGTGATAGGCCCTTTAGGGGGTGAAAAGGGGGTAAAGTTCGCACTTAACCTGTCAGCCAATATGTTGGCAATATCAGTTGGTTCTGTATATGTATTGCCATTGTGCTGTAACTCAGAGCAGATCTGAGTATTGCCATGTAGATTCTTGACCTAACTATAGAATACCTTGTGGTTGTCTTTAGAATCTGTAGTAATTTTGTTTTCATAGCTAGCTTTAGAGGATGTGACGATGGATCTCAGTTTTTTGTTTAGGCTAACAAAGGAGTTTTTCCAGTCTTGGGACTTCACCCTTTTCTGCAACAGTTTTTGTCTTACTGTAGTAGAGTTTGTTTATGGTGAGGGACCATCAGATTGGCTTTCTTTTTTGAAGGACAGCGTCTTGGTTCTGTATGGTATGGCTCATTCCATGCACTTGTGTATGTGCTCATAAAGTGCACTGGTGTATGATTCAGCAGTCATGCACCTAATTTCTATTTGCATGGGTGTCATGAAGTTAGCCACCTCTGTTTTTAGAAGTCCAAAATTGGCTTTGGAGAAGTTTTTTATGGTGGTTTCCTTTGTGGGGGGTGAGGGTGGGATGTGGATCTCCATGGTGATTAACTTGTGGTCAGATCTGACCAGGAAGGAGTTGATTACTGGTGTAGAGCAAAGGTCACTCATGTTAGTAATGACCAGGTCAAGGATGTTTCTACCCCTGGTGGGTGTAAGAATGAGTTTGTCCAGGGCATTGGAATTAATGAATTCCAGAAAACATTGAGAAGTATGTTGGTACATGAGTAATTTTCCCAGTTAATGGAGGGGTAGTTAAAGTCTCCCAGTATAAGGGTATTGGATTGTACCATATTTTCCAGTGTGTTTAGGAATGTGGAGTGGGAGTCTTGGGACATGGTGGGGGATCTATAGCAGGCTACAAACTGTATTGCAGTTTTACCCAGTGTTAGTTGTACCTGAAGTATCTCTGATGCGTTATGTTGGGCTACTAGTCTGAAGGTGTGCATATCCTTTATGAATATGGAGACACCATCGCCTTTAGTGCTTTGGTCCAGGTTTAGGGGCTGAAAGGTGTGGTATGAATTATAGCCTGGTAGTGCTGGGGTGCTCTCCGGAGCCTTGAACCAGGTCTCGGTCACTGCACAGATGTCTATGTTCTCCATTTTAAGGAGTGCTTCGAGTGAGTGCATTTTGAGATTTAGACTTATAACGTTGAGTAGCATAACCCTCAGATTTTGTTTGCTTGTAACTGTTATGGTGGTAATTTTGTCTTTGGGACATTGCCTAAAAAAGGCACTATAGGGGTGGCAAGAGACTTGGCCATTATCCGGAATCCCTAGGGTGACAGGTGCAGGCCATTTCTGGTGAAGCATCGAGGTCTGTCGATCATGTCATCCCAGGCAGACAGATACTGGATCCCCTTAGAATGACACCAGAAACTTAGCCAATTGTTAAAGTCAGTCATTTTCTGCTTGTACTGTGGTATCATTCTGGGTGATGGTAGGATGCTACTCAGAGCTAGGGGCATGCCTGCCTGAGCTACAACATCAGAGAACTCCTTTATGTCTCTTTTCATGTAGTCCAGAGATGTACATCTCAGGTCATTCACACCAACATGGACAATGACAGAGTCATATTTGTACCTGTTGTGGAGTGACCTAAGTGCATGCATTCTTTGGCGGATCCTGGCACTCAACAGGCAGCTGACTGTAACTTTCTCCTTATTCAACCTAGTGAGTGGGACATCAGTGTGCCGTACTATTGTGTCACCTATGACTAGTGTATTGGGAAAGTTGTTTTGCCTTATGGGCCTTGGTTGAGTGGCACCCTGTTTATGTGAGCTATGTGTCTCATGATTTGTGCTGGGATGTCGTGGTTGTTTGCATTTCTGCCTTGGAGGTCTCTGTTGTTTGGACAGATTTTTATTGAGAGCCTCCGCGAAAGTAGGTGTGTGTTTTGTGTTACAATGTGAGGGTTGTGGTGGTGTATGTTCTGGAGAGCTATGTGTTGAATGTGGTGTGGTGCAGATGTTATCTTTCTCCTCTTGACTGGCTAATCCAGTCTTTGCTGTAGTGTGCTTGGCTTCCAATTTGGCTATATATGTGCATCTCTCACAAGCCATAGTTTTGGGAGGTAAGAGGAGAGGGTTGTCTGTGTACATGAGGCAGTTGCTACACTGCCTCACGATGCCCAAGTTCACCAGGTTGACAAGAGAAAGCACAGGGAATTGACCTTTAGACATGTCTGGATATGAGCTCAATATATTAATTACTGAGGACTTTTACAGGAAAAATGTCACTCAAAGTGAGAGTCTATACAGAGCGCTGCCAAACACTCGAGGGGAAACCAATACGTACACCCTGAAAATTTAAAGATGAAGTACTTAGGCAGATATTCTGAAGTTAGGAAGAAATCAAGCATTACTTACTGAAAATAAAGAATTAGCTTGTCAAGAATAATGAAAAGAGGGGAGTTGCATGAATGGCTACTGCCTGGCTACTAATAATGCTAGTCTCAGCACAGCTTCACTCTGTTGGGATACAATAGTCCTTTGCTTCTTCTCTCACCAGAAGCAAAATGTTAGCACCAATCCCAAGAATAGAGGCAGGCCACAGCCTGTTTGGTGATCCACAGTCTTGTCCCAGATGATGCAAGGGTCTGCAGGCTTGTAGCCTTTTTCTGGTAGATGCCTCAAATAGCAACCAGACCAATCAGTTACGTTAAGCACAGACACTCACCCTCCAACCAGAAACAGTCAGGAATCAATGCACTCTGCTCCTACTCTCACCAGGATCAGAATATAAGCACAGATTCCAAGCTGTCACCTATAAAACAGTTATTAAGCTTTCTGGTGATCAGCAGTCTACAGGAAATAATGAAACTGCACTCTTTCTCTCACCAGGAGAAAACAGAAGCACTAATCCGAAAATGACTAATTAGAGGCAGAATGTGGGCTCTCCAATAACTGGTGGTCTTGCAATAGATGCTTAAAGGTAAGATGAAAAAAAATGGTTTATCCTAAGCACTGCAGTGTGCACTAGAGGAGTTAGATCTGAAAGTAGGTAACACGTTTTACCAGTCTAAAAAGTTAAGTTTTAGTGGATAGTCACTATTTTTAAAACAGCAAGAGAGAGTGAAAGGGGGTGGTCACTTTTTTATTGTGGTACTATGGGATACAGTAGGAGGGCCAATAAATGTAAATAGCTAAAGGGGAGTGATTTCACAAAATGATAATTTTGTGCTTACTCACACCAACCAGTAAAAGCAGAGAGGAAGTGAGATATATGGTCAGCTAGAAAGACAGTGGTGTTTAAGCACACAACAGTAACTGGGTCGGAAGGTGGGAACAATTTCTGTCTGACTCACAAGAGACAGAGCTGTGGTGTCTTTTTAAGTTTAATATGCAGTTAAAAGCAGAATACAAGTAAAACACAGTGTAAAGAAAACAAATCACAGTATACAAAATAGAAAAAGGTAATAAAGTAATACAGAAAACAACAAATAAAAAGCAAACTAACCTTTCCCTCACAGCAAACTGTAGCAGAGTCTGGGTGAGCCTTTCCAGTAATACACTGAATACACTTCAACATTCATAAGGAGATACTTCAGAAACAGTCAGAGACACATCTCCCAAAAAATGTATTTATTTATTTATTGTTATTTGATTACCAGGAAAGTTCGACTGGGCAGCAATCCATTTTCGGCTGAGGCCGAGGAGAAAAACGTCAAAATATTACAAAACATTTTAAGGATGATCATTTTACAGTCTTTAAAAACAATACAAAAACAACTACAGTTTAAATAATTATACCAAATGAAACATAATATGACAGCATTGGTTAAGAATTCATATGAGTTATACAGCAATGATTTAATAGTTAGAGAAATTTTAGCCAGTTTACAGAGAAATTAAAGGTAGCTTAGTATAATACAAACAGGAATTGCAATGCAGTGAGAGAAAAGCAGGCTTATGGTATATTTAGAAGATAGACAGAGCAGAGAAATTGATAGAATTAAGGAAGTGAGTGAAGAAGGGAGAGTAAGGAGATGTAAGGTATGAACAGGTATTTGTTCATATTTAGGGATATAGCTATCCAGGTGTTGAGCAAGAACAGAGCCAACTTTTAGCTAGGAAGTCTTTTGGAATGGATTTGAAGGGTGGGAGGGAGGTTATTGACCTGATGGATAGAGATAAAGAGTTCTAGGCCTTAGTAACATTGTACGAGTACAGACAATGCTGAGCAAATTTGATAGGTTTGTGGACAGACATGATTCGGTCACTGCATCATAAAGACCAACTGGCAACATAGCTGTGTAGAAAGTTATTTAGTACTGGGCAAGTAGATGGATTCTGGATAATTTTATAGGTAGTAAGAAGCTGTATATATGTTAGGTGATGGGGTAGTTCTAACCAATTTAGGCTTTCTACTGCTATACAGTGGTGTGTTCTGAAAGGAGCATTTCCTGCAAATTTAGCAACTTTGTTATAGCATTGTTCAAGTTTTGATTTTTGTGATGCCTGAACTTTAGTAAGGATGGGAATGCCGTAAGGAAGTCTGGGGAGGAGATAAGTAGTGGCAAGCGTAGCTTTAGTTGCATTGTTAAGAAAGTTTTTGGCATCCATAAATTTTGATGAGTTTTTCTTATGCAATTTTTTGTACATGCGGGTCAAATTTACGATTAGCATTGACCATCATCTCTAATAATTTGCTATGAGAAGTGACTTAAATGGTTGCATTATCAAGAGAAAGGACTTTATTTTTTTTTTTCATGGTAGAATGATTTGAGGGGAAAAAAGTAGTAGTCATCTGGTAAATAAAGTTTCTGCATCCGTATTATATAGTATAGTCTGCTGAAAAAAAAGGAAATGAAACCACGTTATAGCAATTTCATTAAATGATTTTTTTTAAATTGTAGCATTTTCATTGAATTAGTAGAAAATGCTGTATTGTTTCACTTTAAGTATTTTCAAGAGTAAACTCTCTGCAAAATATTAATCTCATCCCTGTACCAAAGCAAGAAAAGATCATTCTTCCAGCTTCAAAAGTACAGGATATAAATTGTATAACTCTAATGCCTGAAAGAATAATTGAGATTGTTAAGACATAACTGCAAAAATGCCATTTTACTCAAATATTCTTATTGCAGATACAAATAATCAGAAAAATCTGACCAAGGCTAACATCAAGATCTGTAATGTTAAATGTGTATTAGAAATGGTTTAAATACATTCCTTCATTCCACCTATCTGTTTAGTGAAGTTATCACACATTTTGGTGTAATGATTTGAAAGAATTAATTATTTAAGGGCAACAAAAAAGTAACAGATTTGCTAATATTTATATAAAATCAAACATGTTAAACTTATTTTTGTAACATAATTCACAAGTAACATGCATCAAGATCCTTTATTAAACATCCTAAAACAGTCTACCACCTTGGCTAAAACCTTCAGGAAATTTGAACATCAGAGCAAAACTAACAATTAAAAATATGACATCAGCATACTATCAACCAATCATAGGTTCATAGGTTCATACGTTGGTTCATAGGTTCATAGGTTCATAGGTTCATACTAGGCTATCTGCCCTAGGGCATTTATAAGCCTAGCCAGAATGTGTTTGGCTTTCGCCACCCATTTGAAATTTATTTTGCTATGCCCTTTATCGAATACTGTGCCTCTGTCTAACAGTGACACAGAAGTGATACCCAGGGTAAACCTACGATCTCCCATCCACTCATCAAGATTCCTCTTGAAGAGAGTCAATGAGGGACTCTGCCTAACCTGGACTGGGATTTTATTCCAGAGTGAAGGGAGCCTCTGGGTTATGAATCTGTCCCTCCAGCATGTCCTATTTATTTCAGTGTTGAGGTTCAAGTCTCTCGAGCGCGTAGCTCGATGGGATTTGGATTTTCTGAGGTGCAGCATGTCCATTAATTCCGGGTTGGACATGGCTTTATACATCAGGCACAGATCGCCTCTGAACAGGTGGTATGTAACTGAGTAGAGCTGGAGTTTCTTTAACCAGGCAGCATATGGCATCTGTTTGAACCCTTTGATCCTCTTGGTGAGGTACTTTTGGGGTCTTTCCAGTTGCTGCAGGTGTCTGGTAAGGTACATCCCAAAAGGGCATTGTACTCAATTATGGGCCTGATGAGGGATGAGTAAAGAGGCACAATGACCTCCCCTGATCTAGATGTGAATCCCTTCATGATTAGGTGGGCTATATAAAATGTTTTTCTAACCACTTTGGCCACGTGGTTGTCAAATGAGAGATTGCTATCAACTTGGGTCCCCAGGTCCCTACTTACTTCTTCTGTACTTAATGGATTACCACCTATGTGGTAATTTGTGGGCACTTTGTTTCTGCCAAAGGGGATGACTATACACTTTTTGGCATTTAGCTTGAGGCCATGGCTCTGGCACCAGTTGTCTGTTTCTATGAGGCCTTTTTGGAGGATGCTTGTGTCGGCTGGAGAGTCAGTTATGGTGCCCAGTTTGCAGTCATCTGCGAACTTGGTCAGCCACAGTCCTTCTGTGTTGGCCTGTACCTCCGAGAAATATATACCGAACAAGAGAGGTCCCAGGACTGAGCCTTGTGGGACACCACTTGTAACTGGTTTGGAGTCTGACATGGCTCCAGCAATTCTAACCATGTGGGTTCTGTCCTTGAGCCAGTTTGCAATCCATCTAGTGACATAGGGGTTTATATTTAAGCTGGTGAGCTTATCTATAATGCCCAAGTGGGGTATTGTATCGAAGGCTTTTGTGAGGTCCAGGTAGGCTGTGTGGACCACCTTCCCCTCGTCAATGGCCTTTGTGACTGTTTCAAAGAAATCAACCAGGTTTAAGAGGCAGGATCTGCCCTTAACAAAGCCAAACTGGGTAGGATCCAGTATCTGTAGGTCCCCAATATCTTTATTTATGAGGTCCATGATGATCCTTTCCATAGCTTTGCAGACCAAGCTAGTCAGGCTTATGGGGCAATAGTTTCCAGAATCCGTTGAGGCACCACCTTTATGGAGAGGGACCACTGTTGCTGTACGCCACTCTTTGGGCACATATCCTGTAGTAAGGCTGAGATTGAACAGTAGTTTTATGTTTGGGTTTAGCTCTTCTTGGAGTTCATGTAGGACGCAGCCCAGGACACCGTCTGGTCCCATTGATGCTGTGGTTTTTGCATTGGAGAGGGTGGCTCTTACCTGAGCATCTGAGATGTCAGGGGGGCAGTACTCTGCTGGGATAGATATTTGCCCTTTTGGTGGGGAGTGGGGGAGAAGTTTGCGCTGAACCTGTCAGCTAGGATGTTGGCAATGTCTGTGGGTTCAGTGTATTTTTTGTCATTTTGGACTAATTCTGAGCATATCTGGGAATTACCACCCAGGTTCCTAACATAACTAAAGAAAGCCTTGTGATTATCCTTAGTATCCTGTGCAATTTTTCTCTCGAAGCTGGCCTTAGACAATTTTATGAGTGCCCATAGTTTTTTTGCTAATACTGATCAGTGATGCCTTCCCTTTTTGGGATTTTGCTCTATCATTTAGTAGCTTCCTCCTTCTATTGTATAGTTTATTTATGGCTGGGGTCCACCAGACAGGACGTCTGCCTTTGGAGGATTGGGTCTTGGTTTTATTTGGGATCGCATGATCCATGCATTCCTAAAGGTGTTCATAGAATGCGTTTATAAAGGATTCTGCGGTCTGGGCTGTATTTTTCACAGGCCCGGGGGCTTTGAAGGATTCCACCTCGGTTTTGAGGAGTGTGAAATTTGCTTTAGAGAAGTTTTTCACTGTGGTTTTCTGGGCAGGGGTGGGGTCGGGATGTGAATATCCAGTGAGATTAGTTTATGGTCTGATCTTACCAGTGAGGGATACACTTCTGGTCTGGAGCATAGAGTCCCCATGTTGGTGATGATCAGGTCCAGTATGTTTTCCCCTCTTGTGGGAGTGGTAACAAGTTGTTCCATAACATTTGAGTTTATAAATTCTAGGAACCTTTGGGCTAGGGTGTTGGAGCTAGAGTAATGCTCCCAGTCTATGTTTGGGTAGTTGAAGTCCCTGAATATAATGGTGTTTGGAGAGACCTTCATATTTTCCAGTGTTCTCAGAAAGGCCAAGTGGGGTTCCTGGGTTTGGGAGGGTGGTCTGTAGCAGGCTATAAACTGGAAGGCAGTTTTACCCACTGTTAGTTGCACATGGATAGTCTCTGATGCTTCGTGCTTTGCCACCAACCTGGAGGTGTGGGTATCTTTGATGAATATCAATACTCCCCTCCTTTTGTGGTTCGGTCCAAGTTTTGGGGCCAAAAGCATGGTATGAGGTATAACCTGGTAGTGCTGGGGTGCTCTCGGAGCCCTGAACCAGGTTTCTGTTACTGCACAGATATCGATGTTCTCCATGCTAAGGAGAGTTTCGAGTGCATGCATCTTGAGGTTTAGACTTCTGGCGTTGAGTAGCATTACTCTTAGTTTCTTATCCCTTGTGATACCTATGGAGGTGGGTTTGTCTTTTGAGCCTTGCCTAAAAAGGCACTATGGGGGTAGCAAGAGCCTTTGCCAATATCCGAAAGCCCAGGGTGACAGGTGCAAGCTGCGGCTGAAGCATCGTGGCTTGTCGAGCATATCATCCCAAGCTGACAGGCATTGGATCCCCTTTGAATGACACCAGTACTTAAGCCAGTTGTTGAAATTGATCATCTTGTCTTCATATTTTGGCATCATTCTTGGTGAGAGTAAGATGCTACTCAAGGTCAGGGTCATACCGGCCTGGGCTACATGCTCAGAGAGCTCCTTTATGTCTCTTTTCATGTAGTCCAGGAGGTGCGTCTCAGGTCATTCACACCAGCATGGACAATGACTGAGTCATATTTGTACTTGCCTTGGAGTGACCTGAGTGCTTGTGTTATGTGGCGGATCCTAGCACCCGACAGGCTGCTCACCGTGACCCTCTCCTTGTTCAGCCTGGTGAGCGGGACGTCAGTGTGCCTGACGATAGAGTCACCTATTACAAGTGTATCAGGTGTGTTGTTTAGTCTTAAGGGCAGTGACTGTTTGGCACACTGGCTTTGTGAGATATGTGTTGCACGTGTTTTGTTTTGGGGTAGCGGTTGCTTGAGTGTCTGCTTTGGAGGTCTCTGCTGCTTAGGCAGATCTTTATTTAGAGCCTCCGAGTATGTTTTTGTGTGATTATGTGTTTAGTTTGCTGTCGTGGTAGGTCTATGTGAGACTGGAATTGTAGTGAGTGTGGTTTCCTTTTCCTCCTGGCTGGTTATGCCAGTACTGAGTTGAGAGAGCTTAGCCTCCAGTTTGGCTATATGGTTGCATCTCTCACATGTGTTGGAATTTGTTGGGAGGAGGAGAGGGTTGTCTGTGTACATGAGGCAGTTGTAACATTGCCTCAAGATTCCCAGATTCACCAGCTGGACCGGGGAGGAGATTGACAACTGACCTTTGGACATGCTAGAATAATATTGGGAATTCCTTAATAATTGAAAACAAGGGCCAGTGTTGAGTGAGGGTGTAGTGCTTTTAATTTTTAGTACTGACTTATATAATTGCTTTAGCGAGCAAGTGGCAGGTAACTTAAGTGCAATGTCTTACAGGTAAGTTAAATGCAAAAACAACAAACAGTAACTTTCTTTCAAGTGAAACAAGGAAATAAGTACAGTAAGCAATGCAGATATCACTACTGATCCACAGAAGTGCCAAGAAGCCGCATATTAGGTGGAATTAGCATTCCAGGGAAATAACAAGCAGACAAACAACAAGCATATAAACAAAGCTAGATTCAGCAGGCCTGGATCTAGTCTATGCTACAGCAAACAAGGTGTACCAATTTCAGTAAGATACAGTTCAAATATTCAGGCACTATAAACCTTTAACCAGAAATTCCCAGCTCAGAAGGGCAGAGTCCAGCCTCTTCTCCCACAAGAGTGCAGACCATGAACCTTCTTAATGTAAAATAACTGGCCTGAAGCCCAAGTGCTTAAACCAGAACTAATACACTTTAAGAATAACAGACACTGGGCTCTCAATCAGCAGTTCCCAACTTAGAAGGATGAAAGCTACCTGTCCTGCCACCACAGTGCATGCCACAAACCTTCCTAATGTAAAACAACTGGTCTGAAGCCCAAGTGCTTAATCCAAAAGACTTAGAATGATAGCTAGACTTTAATCAACTTACTACCAAGCAGTAATAAATACAATTGAATACTTTAGAGAATGCCTGGATTAGTGCTCAAGTTACACAAACAAAGCTAGATCCAGCAGGCCCGAATCCAGTCTATGCCACAGCAAACAAAGCGCACCAACTTCAGTAAGAAGCAGTTCAGATATGCATGCAATATATGCCTTTAACCAGAAATTCCCAGCTCAGAAGGGCAGAGTCCAGCCTCTCCTCCCACAAGAGTGCAGACCACAAACCCTCTTAATGTAAAATAACTGGCCTGAAAGCCCAAGTGCTTAAACCAGAATTAATACACTTTTAGAATAACAGACACTGAGCCCTCAATCAGCAGTTCCCAACCTAGAAGGATGTAAGCTACCTGTTCTGCCACTACAGTGCAGACCACAAACACTCTCAGTGCAAAACAACTGGTCCGAAGCCCAAGTGTTTAAACCAAAAGGCTTAGAATGAGTTACACCAAGCAGTAATAAATACAATTGAGTACTTTTAAGATGATGCAAAAGTAAAATAAAGTAGGTAGAAACACAAGTACAGTAAAAGCAGATGAAATTTTTTTTTTTTTCCAGAACAAGTGCTGAGATCAAAGAAACAGATTTGAGTGCTGAAACTAGAAAACTGGCTAGTTATAAGAAAAAAAAAACTAAGCTAGAAGGCTTCCCTCCAACACAGAAGGGCTTGGGGGCTCAGAAGCCTACAAATAGTCTATACCACTTAACAGGAAAGTCAGGAAACAAGCTTAATTTTTTTTTTCTGTTTCCCAGATGCTCTCTTTGTACACAGTAGGAGTGCCTGAAATCAGAATATGATCTTACTGCACTCAGTTGAGTGAGCAAATGAGATGGGCCCAGAAGGAGTATTCAAACACAAATTTACAAGAGGGGCGGGCAGTTTCAAGGCCACTAAGATTAACACCAAAACAAAAACAGGAAGGGTGGGTGGGACTAACTGAAGAGCAGAGTCAAAACTTCCAGTTCAGTTAATATTCCTGCAAAACACAGTTAAAATCAATTTAAATACTGTATTTTTTTGAAAAAAAAGTGCAGATAAAGGTACTTAAATTCTCTTATACGTCCAGTTGAATACAGCAAGTTCTTAGCCCGCCAAAGCTGAGGTTTTAAGTAGAAAATATTTCACACTGTACCACTTAAATAGGCAAGGACAGGAAATCAAAGAATGTGGCTACCCCACACCTGTAATTACTAGCAAATAACAAAATTCAGCAAACACTGACTAACTTCCAGTTCAGTTAATATTCCTGCAACACACAGTTAAAATCAATTTAAATACTGTATTTTTTGAAAAAAAAGTGCAGATAAAGGTACTTAAATTCTCTTATACGTCCAGTTGAATACAGCAAGTTCTTAGCCGGCCAAAGCTGAGGTTTTTAAGCAGAAAATATTTCACACTGTACCACTTAAATAGGCAAGGACAGGAAATCAAAGAATGTGGCTACCCCCACACCTGTAATTACTAGCAAATAACAAAATTCAGCAAACACTGACTAACTTCCAGTTCAGTTAATATTCCTGCAACATACAGTTAAAATCAATTTAAATACTGTATTTTTTTGAAAAAAAAAAGTGCAGATAAAGGTACTTAAATTCTCTTATACATCCAGTTGAATACAGCAAGTTCTTAGCCGGCCAAAGCTGAGGTTTGGTACTAGGCTATCAGCCCTAGGGCCTATACAAGCCTAGCCATAACAATTCCCTGGCTATTTTTATACATGTTTGCCCAATTAACTTCCGGTTTTAAACCTTTAAGTTTCAGTGTACCATACTTCAAAATATAACCTGATTTTTTTCTCTTGTAACTGTCTGTTAAGTTCTAAAATATTTCCAATATTAATAAGACTTTCTAAGACTCTAACCTTAAAAAGGCTAGTATTGTTTGGGTGTTGTCTCTTAAAATGCTGTGTAACAGCATTGTCTTCCTTCCCATTGTAGTTATCGCTAATATAATATCAGTAGTCTCACTTTAAATTTATTTTTTGTTTCACCTATGTAATACAAACTAGATTTAGTAAACCACCCTTATTCTACTCATGTCTTCCCCAGTTTTGCCTGCCCTTCAGCTTCTTGAACCCCAGAGCCAGGTATCACTGATATAGAGCATGCTGGATGAACCCCAGAGCCACATGTCACTGATATCGGCATGCCGGATGAACCCCAGAGCCACATGTCACTGATATAGAGCATGCTGGATGAACGTCACTGATATAGGCATGCCGGATGAATACCAAGGACACACCATAAAGATGTGCATGAATGACCCATAACACCAATCTTTCATATGAGTCTGTATATCTATCTCTGTCTTCACCCCTTCTCTCTCATCCATTTGTACTGTTGACTGCTAATTAGGCTGATGGATGTAAATATAATTTTATGGCATTTTCAGACTGCCATTACTTTGCTGACGAATAATACCTACATCTTCTGCTTCCAAAATACATTATCACTGTCCTCTCAAAGGTGTGATTTTGAGATATTTGTAAAATAATTTCCTTGATGGGTTGTAGAGATAGTGATCAAGTCTGTAAGATTAATTTTTCAACTTGACAATGGTTCAAATCCAGCATTAGATGAAACTCCTACTGCCTGTTTTATAAGTGTTTTTCCTGTGAATGAATTGCCTATGTATCTGTCTAAGTCCCTTTTGTTTAATCAGTTGTAGTCATCAGCATTTGCTCAAGGTCTGGCATTAAGCAATTGTAGTATGCAATGCTAAATGGCATTCAGGTTATTGCAAAATGCAGTGAGTGTTTTCCTTGCACCGCATTGTACACACACATAACTTGTGATTTCCCTTGAAGCATGTCTCATATGTAGTAGGTATAAAAAAATATTTCAGTAGCTACTGCACAGACAATTTGGCCAGGCAACAAATTCATAATAGTCAATCCTAGGTATTCTTAAAGTCATGATAAAAAGTTACTATAATGATCACATTCTAACACTATTTGTAAAATAATCTTATAGGAGTCAAACCCTGTTTCAACTATGTATTTTTATTCCGCTTAGAGAATTTACACGTTTTGCCACAGAGAAAGCTATGCTGACAGATGGATTTTCTCCACTAACTACTGTCCAGAGTGCTGATAGCTGCCAACCACCATTAAGCTTGTTTGCTTTGGAAGTACACATTAATATCACCAATTCTGAAACAAAATAAAGATCCCAGTGAATGTTCATCATACAGACCCATTTTACTTCTTAATATAGATTATAAAATTTTTATGGCAATACATGCTGCTCGAATAAAACAATTACTACCACTTTTGATAGAGGAGGATCAAACAGGTTTTATAAAAGATAGGAACACTTATGACAACATTAAAATAATTCTTTCCTTAATTGATTATATAAATGTCACAAAAAACAAAATGAATGTTATTAGCTTAGACATAAATAGCGCATTTGATTCAGTGAACTGGGATTATCTGTGGTTAGTTTTAGAAGAATATGGCTTCTCAAACAACTTCACTTTGTTAATAAAATCATTATATGAAAAATCATTGGCTTATATAAAACTGGGATCTTGTCTGTCTAAATCTATTAAAATAACTAAGGGCACAAAACAAGGCTGCCCTCTTTCTCCGTTATTGTTTGTGCTAGTCATTGGACCCTTAGCAAATAATATACGTATGGATAAAAATATTGAAGGAATACAACTAGACAACAGCCTAGAGCTTAAAATTCTACTTTTTGCTGATGATATTTTAATTACCTTAAAAATAATAATAGCAGTTTAAAAGCATTATGGGACTCAATTCAAAACTTTCAAAACTTTTCAAGTCTTAAATTTAATGAGAACAAAACAAATGTATTGCTTATAAATACTAATAAAAAAGATCTAACTAAAAAATACCATAAATATATCTCTACCGATAATACAATTAAATACTTGGGAATTATAATAACTAACAACCTAGATACTACAATTGAAACAAATTATAAAGAGACCTTAAATAATATTAAAAATCTAATACAAAGATGGAATAAATTCTTCTTTTCAATGGAAGAAAGGCTTTATATAATTAAAATGATCATATTTCCAAAAATTCTTTATGTCATACAAGCTTGTTCTTTGCCACCAGCTAAATCGCACCTAAAACAATTAAATTATTTAATGGTAAGATTCCTATGGTATCCAAAAAAACCAAGGATAGCTATGAAGTATCATCTAGATGATTTGGATATAGGTGGCATAGGTTTACCAGACATAGAAATATATTTGCATTCATCCATTATTAAAACAATATCATTATGGCTAAATACAAAATATACATCAAAATGGAAGCTAGTTCATGAGAGAATCTGGTTAAAATCAGGATTTGTAGTAGCAAATAAGTATACAGATTTCATACCAAACAATTTTCTATGGCTGATGAAGGAATATATGATGATACATAAGAATAAAAGTATAAGTTCCAAATACATTACTTATACATTAAAAATTTTCCAAAATCTTATTAATAGCAATCCTGATATTAAAGCATGGTCATTTCTTTTATATCCAGTAGCGTACACACAAGGTAATATAATAACATTTAATATGGAAGTAGTCAACATGCTTAAAGAAAAGGGATTAATATATTGGCATCAATTGCTAAACTCTGGAAAACCTCTGACAATAGACCAGATTAAATAGAAATTAAATATGGAAGATAGTTTGTGGTTACATGTACAAGAATTAAGACAGTATATATTAAGCAAACAAGAAACAATGCAACCATCAATAAGACAAAATGTTCCTAACCTTATAGAACATATAATATTACTAACGAATCAACCCATTACTGGAAAGGGATACTTATAATCTATTTATAAAACAAACAAAAAAATAAAAATACATAATAATGACAAAATATGGAATTATTAAAGATCAGTTAATGGACATGTGCCAAATGACAGAGATAAAAAACTAATTCTTCTCTCTCCAAAGCAGACATCACTTTCATTACATTGGAGACTTTTTACATGGCAATTCATACACAGATCTTAAAATGGAACTTATGTTTAAGAAAAATATTGGCTGCTGGAGATGTCATTTATCAATAAAAGCAGACTGGCAACATATGTTCTACGAATGCCATTTGATTAAACCATATTGGGATAAAATAAATTATTTTCTGCAAATGGTATTCTATGATAAATTCCAGATTTCCAAATCTATTATTTTATTTAATGTACCTGTACCCGACTGTGTGCCAAGAACAAAATATGTAATCTTATGGACTCTCCTAGCTATTGCAAGGAAGAACATTACATCAAACTGGAAATCCAAAGCTTCTCCAACTTTTAAGCAATTCATAAATATGGTGTCAGCAGTATCGCAATTGGAAATGAACACTATTAAAGGAAGAACTGAAAGAACTACATCATTATACGTAGCATGGCAAAAAGTAACTGAAATACTGGAGAATAATGACTGCAGCAGATTATAATCAGGAAACAATTGTATAGAAAGTCAATTATATGTCAACAATAGACACCCTTGTAAATAATTTATTTTGGTTTTAATGTTTGATATCTGTTTAGAGGTTTTAGCCTACCTTTTTAAATAATTTTTAAATACTTCATTGTCATAAATAACCTGCATTCATGTTTTCTTGTTTTTGGAAATGAATAAAAATATTAAAAAAAAAAAAAAAAGCTTGTTTGCTTTGAAGAAGGCAAACCAAATTAAAGTTTTTCACTTTTCCTTCAGCAGAGAACTCTGCTCGCAGTGTACCATTAAGCAAATGAGGAAAGCAAGCAGAACACTCCATTTTTCAATTGAGCTTTGTAGCTAACATATAAATGTATAATACAACATATAGAGCCCGACTGAACTATGTTACTTCACAGTCCCAGTTCAACACGATAAAGTATAATGACACATGCGCTCACATTTTGCCAACATCCATGCAAATACATTTCTCAGCATTGCACTTTAGTAAGAGAGACATTTCAAACAAAAATAAATATTGCTACTGGATTACATTACTTCATTAAATGGAAACTGTATAATATACTCATGTGAAATACAGTGGACTGTGTTGTTAACTGAGCACTTCATTCTGGATACTTGGGTCTGCACAGCAGCATTGACACAAATTATACACAACCACATACAGTCTTGATGCACATAAATCATCACTTGTTATCCCTTCTGCACTGAAACATTAAATATTGCTTGGTACTGACAGTCCACATTACCCATGCATGACCACATACAATTGCCAATATCAGCACCATTCAGTAAGGTTTAAATACCTTCATGATAACCTGATGATCCATGAATGATTCATTGTCCATACTGTGTTTCACAAGTGTGTGTGTCTCATAAACACACGACAGGTAGGTACATGTCAGTCTTAGTTCTGCAGTACACATTAATGACAGCATAGCTTACACAGGTCAGCAGTATGTATATATTATTGATCCTAACATTGCACTTACTCTGTCATACCAACAGGTATGGATTTGCACAAAACCTTTAACATCACAAGATTGTCTCTGACACAGAATGAGAAGCTCATCCTTTCTACATTGCACTGTCACCATATAAAAGGCAGACTTCTGCAGTAGTGCTTGCATAAAGTACTGTGTCCTCTATAATGCAAAGCTGGATAGGTAGGGGGCTCTAATCTCACAGCAGTCAACTTTCATTTGTATAAGGAGTTATGTAAATATGACCTTAACTACTGCAGTCCACAATACAGTAGTAGCCTGGAATTAATTTTACACTGTAGGGTGAGTACACATCAGTGTCAGACTCTTCTACCAACATCATCTTCTCTGCAACACAGTGCTGATAACAAACTTTATAAAGTGGGCTCGCACACTATAAAAGTCAGACTTCTGTGGTGGTGCTTATACTACACCTGCTAGATAGGTAGTGGGTTCTAATCTTAAAATTGTTAACATGTGTATGTATGGAGTTGTGTAAATATGACCTTAACTACTGCTGCCAGCCTCAATAAAGCAGTAGCTTGAAGTAAATTTTACACTGGTTGTTGTACCCACATCAATTTCAGCCCCTTCTCGCAACACCATCTTTACTAGAACAGTACACTGATGTCATCCTCTATAAAGTGTAGTATCACAGTAAAAAAAAATCAGACTTCTGCAGTGGCCCTTGCATCTAGATTGTATAACTAGATGGGTAGAAGGTTCTAATCTCACAACAATCAACTCATGTGCATAATGATGATTGGGCCATTGCATCACTGGAGGATTAATTACACCAAACCACCAAAAAAGAACCCAAAAAATTCTGGGCTAGTATTAATAATCTTCTATCCCCAGGTCAGTCACGTACTCCAAATCCCCAGGACTCTAATCTAGACAATCCTATACAAATAGCTAATGACTTCAATTCTTTCTTCACCAATACTATCCAAACTCTAGCAAATCACTTACCTCCTGACATCTCTAAACTACCCTCTCCTACTCCACATAATTTTCTTCCCCTTTCCCTGCAACCTGTACCTACCTCATTTATCTTATCCCTACTCCAGAAACTGAGACCCACCACACCCTCTGCAGACAAACTTCCTGCAGAATTTCTGCAGATAGCAGCTAAAGCTATTGCCTACCCCATCTCAATCCTGATTAATAGATCTATAAAGGATGGAATCTTCCCTTCCATCTGGAAAATATCTCACATCATCCCACTACACAAAGGGGCAATTCTAATGACTTCTCCAATTTTCGTCCCATAGCATTGCTATCACCTATAGCCAAAATCATGGAAAAGTGCATCCATAAACAACTCCTTCACCACCTTCTCCATAACAACTTACTTGCAAACAGTCAACATGGTTTTAGACCTTCTCACAGTACCACTACTGCATTACTCTCCTTTACCAACACTATCAATCATAACCATAACAACACTAACCCATCATCTTCCATCTTCATTGATCTTTCAAAAGCTTTCGACATGGTAAATCATAAACTCCTTCTGCACATACTACAATCTCTCTCAATTCATCCTTCTTCCTTATCCTGGTTTACATCTTACCTAGAACATCGTCAGCAGTCAGTACTTTGGAAAAACTCACTATCGACTCTCCTTCCTATCTCTTTAGGAGTACCTCAAGGGTCTATACTTGGCCCACTCCTATTTTCTATATTTATTAACGACCTACAGTCAGCTATTCCTAACACTATTTGCATACAATATGCAGATGATTCCACGATAATCTGCACTGCTTCCTCTCAGACTGAACTCCAGTCACTTACCCAAAAACTTTTTCCACTGTTGAACACTGGTTCTCTGACCATTGCCTTCTCCTTAACCCAAAGAAAACGAAGTTGCTATTGTTCTCTCCTACACACAAATCAAGCTCTCTTAACTTCTCTATTACTTCCTCTGATAACACCCTGATTTCTCCTGATGCTACTACAAAACTACTAGGAGTAACTATTGACAACAATCTCAATTTTGATTCTCATATAAACAACACAATAAAACAATAAACAAAAAGATTGGTTCCTCTATAGAATCAAATCTTTCCTTACTGAAGCTCGGACCACCTTAGCCAGTTCTCACCTTATCTCTACCCTTCTATATGCTTCCACTATTTATACCAATCTCTCGAAATATAACCTCAAAAAACTTAGCACATCCTACCATAATATTGCCAGATTTGCCACAGGATCTCTCTTCAGAACCCATCACTGTCATAACCTAAAACAACTAGGCTGGCTGGAACTTCCTAACAGGCTGACTTATCAACAGCTCTTAACTGCTCATAAAATTCTTTATCATCCTGCTAAAACACCAGTTCTCTCCAACCTCATTACACCATATAATAACTTGAAACAGCTACGCTCTGCAAACAAACTACTGGTTAATACTACCATACCCAATAACTCTGCTGGCAATAGTCTTTTTTCTAACTCTGTTGGACATATGTGGAACAAACTACCATCTGATATCTCATCTTTGTCTATTCCTCCACTCTTTAAAAAACAGCTAAAGACACATCTTAACAAGCACTGGCTTTGCTCCTGTAACAACCCAGACTAACCTGTCTTGTATCCTTCCCTCCTAAACTCCTACTCACATAACACACTAGAGAGATAAAAAAAAATAAATAAATAAATAAAAAATAAAAAAAGGTTTTTACTAATTTTTTCTAATTTTCCCATATTAGAAACTTATATCTTAGAATCTGTATAGCAAATATATGTTACAACTTTGTTTTAACTTGCCTCTCTCCAAAGATTTTATGTTCTGTCTTAATGTTTAATAATTTTTAACTTGTTTGGACCATTACTGTGCATTATTTGTAAATTTCGTTGGAGCTTTTCTCCCCGGGCCTCCACTGAAAATGGACATATATCCAGCTGGACTAGCCCGGTCAACAAATGTAAAATAAAATAAATAAAAATAAATAAATAATTCAACAGGTATGCTCATTTGACTCCCACTCATGAGAAACATTTCCATGGTCAGATCAATCTCACATCCCCTTTTTACTCTGTCCACAAATGCATACTGTCTACAAACACTGGCAAGGTCAGCATTTCATTAATGCACTCTCACACCACTAAAGTCAGACCTCTCCTGTGATAAGTGTGTATAATGCAGTTGTTTGAAGAGTGTGTCGTCTGAGAAGTAAGAAGTTTAAATACAGCGGCTAGACTCTCCTGACTCTGTGTGTTTGAATGTAAATTGATGCAGGAGTGTCTTACACATCTTAGGATTGACAACATTTAGAAATATACATGATTGTAGAAGTAAGTTTTGCACACACATCTGCTTTGCATGGCACCGCTGATGTCATCCCTTCAAAGATGTAGTGTGGCTCACATGCAGTCTGACTTCTGTTGAATGTGTTTGCATAATACACATGTTTGTAGATTGTGGCAGCCAAAAAGTAGGGAGTTCAAATACAGGAATGGCTGTCATCTCTGATTGTCTGCTTCTTCCTCTTACTGTGCAGAACAGGCTGCAAATGCATATATGAGGTATATCTATGCAGTGCCTCTGCTGTGCAACCACTTTTTAGTGGAAACATGAAGGCAATTCATAATGGTGATGTCATCCATTGAAATGTGCAGTGTCCCAGTCATCAAATAAATCTGTACTTGTGCTTGTGTTTCTGCAAAGCTTCATTGGTCTGTGATGTGATGTATATAGTTCAAATCCCAACATCACTGCTTACAGTCAGTGTGCATGTTGTTAACAGTGTTGTCTCCCACATGTGCTGTGCTCATGTTTAGATGTTGTTTCCTGTTACAATTTTTTATTCTACATTTCCTTTGGAACAGCTGTATTGAAGACTGATGCTGTCATTTAAATAGTTTGCTGTTCCATCACAGTTATAGTGAAGCACCTCCTCAGGACTGAGGACATGAGACAATGTAATGTATGTTGTTGCCTAAGTAAGGTATGTGTTCCAGTACAGGATTACCTCCACATTGTACATAATTATTTTTTGTTCATCACAGTGACAACAGAAGGGGGAGTACAGGTGTATTTGGGTATACCAAGCATCAAGCAATTTGTCTGATATACAGCAAGATTCCTTCTGAGTAATTACAGGGACACATATTCCTTGATTCATACACATGATGTCATGCTTTTATATAACCACACATATGACAATTGGCAATGCACTTATACCCTGACACATTCAGTGATCCAACTATGGTGTCAATTTTCTCAGGACTTAGGCAAGTGCTCCAAACCAGCATGGAGTGACTGTAAACATTTGTCTTTAACTGTTCTGCATGAAAATATCCCCCGTGTATACTTTGTATGCATAGAGTGGTGGAGGCCTCCCCCATCAATTTTAGCAGATAAAAATTACGGTCAAATGAAGTAAAGCTGATTGAATGACTTCACATAGGTGGATTTTAATAGTTGTGATAACTGTTCTACTGTGGTATACCCAAATACACCTGTGGGCGGCACAGTGGTGCAGTGGTTAACATTGTCACCTCACAGCAAGAGGTTCTCCGGTTCGATTCTCGGCTGGGGTGCCTTCTGTGTGGAGTTTGCATGTTCTCCCTGTGTTCGCGTGGGTTTCCTCCGGGTACTCCGGTTTCCTCCCACATTCCAAAGACATGCATCTGGAGCATTTCTCCCCGGGCCTCCGCTGAAAACAGGCTCTGTGGAACCTAGTCGGACATTCCCGGTCAACAAATGTTAAATAAATAAATAAATAAATTAATAGCCACATTGTTATTTGGAGGAGTTGTACAGCTGGATCTTCAGTTCTAGCATAGGGTTTCATTTTGTGTAAATGTACTGATATCACACAAAAACCATTACATCACTTCAGCTCATATTTCTTGACATGTTACACAGATACATGTGACTGTAGCTTTGGATTTCATGGCAGTAGACATTTGTTCTGCAAATGTTATGGTGAGAGTGCTACTTTGGTGCATGCATTGAGTCCTGTGGTGTACACAAGTGTGCTCCATTTCTTCTGTGGTATATATATATATATATATATATATATATATATATATATATATATATATATACACAAAAATATAGAGAAACCTTGTTTGACCAATGAACATTGATATAGGACTGATCACAATTGTGTGCACATGACCATAGTCAATGAATTACCATCAGTCTGATATGTTGATATGACATTCATTATCAGGTATCCTTTATTAAAATAAAAAAATAATTTCAGTTGTCTATGACAATATCCATTGCTATCTCCTATGCTATATGCCAACGATATACAGCTATGTGGAATACATTGCATCATAGTGTGGTGTTTGCATCTGTTTTTATCTGTCTGCACAGTAACTGTGTGAGGCAGGAGTGCCTTAGGCAAGAGTATTACAAATGTCACACTCTGCTCCATTTGTAAAACCACATGCACCTACATATGTTATGCATAACCATTAGAATATTGAAGTACGTAATCCCCTTCAAGGGTCATCCTCCTCATACGTGTGTTAGGCCTGTTTCTGTGGTGTACACAGTTAATACACAGGTTAGTGTTAAAAATTATAGGATGGATTTGATCCTTGCAAAAGGAGATTGAGGCTTCTAAGCTGTTCCTTTTTTCCAATATGTTATATTGATAAAATACATTTTATTTATTTATTTTACATTTGTTTACTGGGGAGGTCTGACTGGACAGAGCTGTCCATTTTCAGTGGAGGCCCGGGGAGAAAATCTCCAGAACAATTGCTAACATACATTACATAAGATATTCACATGACCATTGTGGTTTACACATTCAGTTATAAAACTATAGCAGATAATAACGTGATTGCATAATATATTTACATAAGCACAGTGGTTTAATTAAAAGGATATCAGGTAGTAACATATGATTGTTGTTCATACAGTATGTTTAGTAGAGATAATCTTGAAGATGTACTGAAGATAAGGCAAGAAAGTAACAGAATATAGATAAGGTCATATGACGTGCATTGTCATTTTAAGGGAAAGCTTTTCAACTTAGTCAAGGGGAGAGTTAGTGGGTATAGATGGGGCAGTGGGGAGTAGGCAGCAGTGAGTTGGTAAGTAACATGTGATAATATATTAAAGAGGTTGGATAGTGGGTAGGGGAAAGGAGTTAGAACATGTCAGCCAGGTACTAGGCAGTTACAAGTAACGTGTGGTAATATATAGTGCATCTGTGAGAGTTTTAAAGAGGAGGTTGGATAGTGGGTAGGAGAAAGGAGTTCGAATATGTCAGCCAGGTGCTAGGCAGTTACAAGTAACATGTGATAATATATAGTGCATCTGTGGGAGTTTTAAATAGATGGGATAGTGGGTAGGGGAAAGGAGTTAGAATATGTCAGCCAGGTGCTAGGCAATTACAAGTAATGTGTGGTAATATATAGTGCATCTGTGGGAGTTTTAAAGAGGTTGGATACTGGGTAGGGGAAAGGAGTTAGACTATATCAGCCAGGTGATAGGCAGTTAAAAGTAACATGTGATAATATATAGTGCATCTCTGGGAGTTTTAAAGATGTTGGATAGTGGGTAGGGGAAAAGGGTTAGAATATGTCAGCCAGGTGCTAGGCAGTTACAAGTAGCGTGTGATAATATATAGTGCATCTGTGGGAGTTTTAAAGAGGTTGAATAGTTGTTAGGGGAATGGAGTTAGAATGTGTCAGCCAGGTGCTAGACAGTTACAAGTAATGTGTGATAATACATAGTGTATTGTGGGAGTTTTAAAGAGGTTGAATAGTTGTTAGGGGAATGGAGTTAGAATGTGTCAGCCAGGTGCTAGGCAGTTACAAGTAATGTGTGATAATACATAGTGTATTGTGGGAGTTTTAAAGAGGAGGTTGGATAGTGGGTAAGGGAAAGGTGTTGGAATATGTCAGCCAGGTGCTAGGCAGTTACAAGTAACATGTGATAATATATAGTGCATCTGTGGGAATTTTAAAGAGGAAGTTGGATAGTGGGTAGGGGAAAGGAGTTAGAATATGTCAGCCAGGTGCTAGGCAGTTACAAATAATGTGTGGTAATATATAGTGCATCTGTGGGAGTTTTAAAGAGGAGGTTTGATAGTGGGTAGGGGAAAGGAGTTAGAATATGTCAGCCAGGTGCTAGGCAGTTACAAGTAACGTGTGGTAATACATAGTGTATCTGTGGGAGTTTTAAAGAGGTTGGATAGTGGGTAGGGGAAAGGAGTTAGAATATGTCAGCCAGGTGCTAGGGAGTTACAAGTAACATGTGGTAATATATAGTGCATCTGTGAGGGTTTTAAATAGGTTGGATAGTGGGTAGGGGAAAGGAGTTAGAATATGCCAGCCAGGTGATAGGCAGTTACAAGTAATGTGTGATAATATATAGTGCATTTGTGGGAGTTTTAAAGAGGTTGGATAGTGGGTAGGGGAAAGGAGTTAGAATATGTCAGCCAGGTGCTAGGCAGTTACAAGTAATGTGTGATAATATATAGTGCATCTCTAGGAGTTTTAAAGAGGTTGGATAGTGGGTAGGGGAAAAGGGTTAGAATATGTCAGACAGGTGCTAGGCAGTTACAAGTAACGTGTGGTAATATATAGTGCATCTGTGTGAGTTTTAAAGAGGTTGAATAGTGGTTAGGGGAATGGAGTTAGAATGTGTCAGCCAGGTACTAGGCAGTTACAAGTAATGTGTGATAATACATAGTGCATTGTGGGAGTTTTAAAGAGGAGGTTGGATAGTGGGTAAGGGAAAGGTGTTCTAATATGTCAGCCAGGTGCTAGGCAGTTACACGTAACGTGTGATAATATATAATGCATCTGTGGGAGTTTTAAAGAGAAAGTTGGATAGTGGGTAGGGGAAAGAAGTTAGAATATGTCCGCCAGGTGCTAGGCAGTTACAAGTAATGTGTGGTAATATATAGTGCATCTATGGGAGTTTTAAAGAGGAGGTTGGATAGTGGGTAGGGGAAAGGAGTTAGAATATGTCCGCCAGGTGCTAGGCAGTTACAAGTAATGTGTGGTAATATATAGTGCATCTGTGGGAGTTTTAAAGAGGAGGTTTGATAGTGGGTAGGGGAAAGGAGTTAGAATGTGTCAGTCAGGTGCTAGGCAGTTACAAGTAATGTGTGATAATATATAGTGCAACTTTGGGAGTTTTAAAGAGATTGGATAGTGGGTAGGGGAAAGGAGTTAGACTATGTCAGCCAGGTGCTAGGCAGTTACAAGTAACGTGTGATAATACATAATGCATCTGTGGGAATTTTAAAGAGGATGGATAGTGGGTTGGGGAAAGGAGTTAGAATATGTCAGCCAGGTGCTAGGCAGTTACAAGTAACGTGTGATAATATATAGTGCATCTCTGTGAGTTTTAAAGAGGTTGGATAGTGGGAAGGGGAAAGGAGTTAGAATATGTCAGCCAGGTGTTAGGCAGTTACAAGTAACGTGTGATAATATATAGTGCATCTGTGGGAGTTTTAATAAGGAGGTTGGATAGTGGGTAGGGGAAAGGAGTTAGAATGTGTCAGCCAGGTGATAGGCAGTTGCATGTCCAGGAGTTGTTTAGGTGGGAATTAAGCTGTTCTTTCAAGATGTTTTTATTAGGCTGCACAATGATTTGCAGTGGTAGGGAGTTCCTAGTCTTGGCAATGTTGCTAGAATAAAGAGCTGTAATGGCTTTCGGAGATTGTGATTAGTGCCTTGTTAGTGGATCTAAGTTCTCAGTTATTGGAGTAGCGGATGATCAGGTCTTGTAAGGCTGGAGTTTTGTCAGATTGGTACAGTATTTGGTGAGCTAGAAGAAGTTGGTTTAGAGCTAAGGTGTTAGGGAGTTCAAGCCAGGAAAGCTGTTTTAGGGCCTGACAGTGGTGGGTGCGGTAGGAGGAGTTTGTGGTGAATTTTGTTATTTTGTAACAAAATGATAGCGTGTTTAAATCGCTCTTGTTTAGATTAATTTGGACAGGAGAAGCATACAGTAAGGTTGACAGAAGATGGGTCCAAACTAGGGTAACTACTGTTGCTGGTTAGAAAGTTTTTACATCTGTAAAGAGTAGCTAGTTTTTTGTCAATTTTGGTTATTGTATGAGCTATGTGTTTGCCAAATTTCATATTATTGTCAATAATGACCCCTAGTATTTTGGTTTGTGTGACAGGGGAGCTATGGGTATTACCTGATGTAGAAATAGAGAACGGGGGGGAGTAAGTGCTGCGGCTTTGGAAGGAAGAAAGAGCATAAGTTGGGTCTTTTTAGGATTTAGTATTAGCTGTGAGTTTATTAGCCAGGTTTAATGGATGCAAAGGCTTCTTGGGTCTTGATTTGAAGTTGTTGGAGGGTGGGGGCAGAGCAGATTAAAGAGGAGGTTGGATAGTGGGTAGGGGAAAGGAGTTAGAATATGTCAGCCAGGTGCTAGGCAGTTACAAGTAACATGTAGTAATACATAGTGCATCTGTGTGAGTTTTAAAGAGGTTGGATAGTGGGTAGGGGAAAGGAGTTAGAATATGTCAGCCAGGTGCTAGGCAGTTACAAGTAACGTGTGATAATATATAGTGCATCTGTGGGGGTTTCAAAGAGGAGGTTGGATAGTGGGTAGGGGAAAGGAGTTAGAATATGTCAGCCAGGTGCTAGGCAGTTACAGGTAACATGTGGTAATATATAGTGCATCTGTGGGAGTTTTAAATAGGTTGGATAGTGGGTAGGGGAAAAGGGTTAGAATATGTCAGCCAGGTGCTAGGCAGTTACAAGTAACGTGTGATAATATATAGTGCATCTGTGGGAGTTTTAAAGAGGTTGAATAGGTGGTAGGGGAAAGGAGTTAGAATATGTCAGCCAGGTGCTAGGCAGTTACAAGTAATGTGTGATAATACATAGTGCATTGTGGGAGTTTTAAAGAGGAGGTTGGATAGTGGGTAAGGGAAAGGTGTTGGATAGTGGGTAAGGGAAAGGTGTTGGAATATGTCAGCCAGGTGTTAGGCAGTTACACGTAACGTGTGCTAATATATAGTGCATCTGTGGGTGTTTTAAAGAGGAGGTTGGATAGTGGGTAGGAGAAAGGAGTTAGAATATGCCAGCCAGGTGCTAGGCAGTTACAAGTAATGTGTGGTAATATATAGTGCATCTGTGGGAGTTTTAAAGAGGAGGTTTGATAGTTGGTAGGGGAAAGGAGTTAGAATGTGTCAGCCAGGTGCTAGGCAGTTACAAGTAATGTGTGATAATATATAGTGCATCTGTGGGAGTTTTAAAGAGGTTGGATAGTGGGTAGGGGAAAGGAGTTAGAATATGTCATCCAGGTGCTAGGCAGTTACAAGTAATGTGTGATAATACATAGTGCATTGTGGGAGTTTTAAAGAGGAGGTGGGATAGTGGGTAAGGGAAAGGTGTTGGAATATGTCAGCCAGGTGTTAGGCAGTTACACGTAACGTGCTAATGTATAGTGCATCTGTGAGAGTTTTAAAGAGGAGGTTGGATAGTGGGCAGGAGAAAGGAGTTAGAATATGTCAGCCAGGTGCTAGGCAGTTACAAGTAATGTGTGATAAGACATAGTGCATCTTTGGGAGTTTTAAAGAGGTTGGATAGTGGGTAGGGGAAAGGAGTTAGAATATGTCAGCCAGGTGCTAGGCAGTTACAAGTAACGTGTGATAATATATAGTACATCTGTGGGAGTTTTAAAGAAGCTGGATAGTGGGCTGGGGAAAGGAGTCAGAATATGTCAGCCAAGTGCTAGGCAGTTACAAGTAATGTGTGGTAATACATAGTGCATCTGTGGGAGTTTTAAAGAGGAGGTTGGATAGTGGGTAGGTGAAAGGAGTTAGAATATGTCAGCCAGGTGCTAGGTAGTTACAAGTAATGTGTGATAATATATAGTGCATCTCTGTGAGTTTTAAAGAGGTTGGATAGTGGGTAGGGGAAAGGAGATAGAATATGTCAGCCAGGTGCTAGGCAGTTACAAGTAATGTGTGATAATGTATAGTGCATTGTGGGAGTTTTAAAGAGGAGGTTGGATAGTGGGTAGGGGAAAGGAGTTAGACTATGTCAGCCAGGTGCTAGGCAGTTACAAGTAACGTGTGGTAATATATAATGCATCTGTGGGAGTTTTAAAGAGGAGGTTGGATAGTGGGTAGGAGAAAGGAGTTAGCATATGTCAGCCATGTGCTAGGCAGTTACAAGTAACATGTGGTAATATATAGTGCATCTGTGGGAATTTTTAACAGGAGGTTGGATAGTGGGTAGGGGAAAGGAGTTAGAATATGTCAGCCAGGTGATAGGCAGTTACAAGTAATGTGTGATAATATATAGTGCATCTGTGGGAGTTTTAAAGAGGAGATTGGATAGTGGGTAGGTGAAAGGTGTTAGAATATGTCAGCCAGGTGCTAGGCAGTTACAAGTAATGTGTGATAATATATAGTGCATCTGTGGGAGTTTTAAAGGGGAGGTTGGATAGTGGGTAGGGGAAAGGAGTTAGAATGTGTCAGCCAGGTGATAGGCAAGTTGCTTGTCCAGGAGTTGTTTAGGTGGGAATTAAGCTGTTCTTTCAAGATGTCTTTATTAGGCTGCACCCTGATTTGTATTGGTAGGGAGTTCCTAGTCTTGGCAATGTTGTTAGAATACAGGAAGTCACCAGATCCGTAATGGCTTTTGGAGAGTGCGATTGGTGCCTTGTAAGTGGATTTAAGTTCTCAGTTATTGGAGTAGAGGATGATCAGGTCTTGTAAGGCTGGAGTTTTGTCAGATTGGTACAGTATTTGGTGAGCTAGAAGGAGTTGGTTTAGAGCTAAGGTGTTAGGGAGTTCAAGCCAGGAAAGCTGTTTTAGGGCCTGACAGTGGTGGGTGGGGTAGGAGGAGTTTGCGGCAAATTTTGTTATTTTGTTGCAACAAAATGATAGCATGTTTAAAGCGCTCTTGTTTAGATTAATTAGGACAGGAGAGGTATACAGTAAGGTAGACAGAAGATGGGTCCGAACTAGGGTAACTTTACTGTTGCTGGTTAGGAATTTTTTCATCTGTAAAGAGTACCTAGTTTTTTGTCAATCTTGGTTATTGTATGAGCTATGTGTTTGTCAAATTTCATATTATTGTCAATAATGACCCCTAGTATTTTGGTTTGTGTTACAGAGGAGATAGGGGTATTACCTGATGTAGAAATAGAGGACGGGGGAGTAAGTGCTGCTGCTTTGGATGGAAGAAAGAGCATATGTTGAGTCTTTTTAGGATTTAGTATTAGCTGTGAGTTTGTTAGCCAGGTTTTGATGGATGCAAAGGCTTCTTGGGTCTTGATTTGAAGTTGTTGGAGGGTGGGGGCAGAGCAGATTAATGTGGAATCATCAGCATATTGAACCATGTTTGCTAGAGGGGCAGCTTTGTGAAGATTATTTGTAAATATGGTGAAAAGTAGGGGTCCTAGGATTGATCCTTGGAGTACTCTTAGTTTTACAGGAAGTAGGGGGGGCAGTTTTTCCACTGAACAGCTTGTTGGCATTTGGACAGATAGTCTTGAAACCATAATAGAGTGGGGGTAGTTAGTTTTAATTCTGAGAGTGATGTTATTAGTTTTGTATGGGAGACTGTATCAAACACCTTTGATAAGTCAAGGAAAACTGCAGACACTAGTTGGCCATTGTTGCATTGCATAGCTACTAAGTTACTAAAATGGATGAGTGCAGTGGTAGTGCTATGGTTGGGGTGTAATCCGTGTTGACTTTCGGAAAGAAGATTATTCGAGAGGGGATGTATTAGGACATCGGTGTGGATAGATTTTCCCAGTATTTTAGCCAGTGGGGAAAGTAGAGCTATAGGCCAGTAGTTTGTTAGGTCAGTGGAGTTACCCCCCTTGTGCATTGGTATAATGTAGGAGATTTTCCAAAGAAGTGGCACCTTTTGTTTTGAGATTGATCTGTTAATGATTATAGAGACTGGGTAGGAAATGGCTTTGGCAGCTATTTGTAGGAATTTGTCAGGTAGTTAGTTTGTCGACTGCTAAGGTGGTGGGTTTAAGTTTGGTTAGGAGTCTATAGATGTAAGTTGGTACAGGTTTAAGGGTGAAGGAGTTAGCGTTACTTGATGGGTTATATAGTATAGTGGGGGTTGAGGAGTGTGGGTCTGTTGACATCCTTAATATAACATTGGTAAAGAGCTCATTGAATTGGTCACTGTGTTTATAGAGGTGGTGTCTACGTTTAGATGAGGAATTGGTGATTTACCTGGTTGGAAAATACTGTTTATATCGGCCCAGAACTTTTGTTGGTTGGTATTATGCTTAGTTTGAATTTCACTGTAGTATTTTTGTTTGTTTAGTCTGATTTGTTTTTTTATAGTGTTTCTCAGTTGTAAGACTGTTTGCCTATTAAGAGTAGTTTTGTTTTTGTGCCAGGTGTCCCATGCTTTCTCCCTTTGTTTCATAAGTACCCTATTGCTCTTGGTAAGCCATGAGATGGGGCATAGATGGTTTTAGTGCAGATCAGTCTTGGTGGAGCAAGTTGGTTGAAAAGGCCTAAGAAGATAGTGTTGAAATACTCAACTGTTTCATCTAATGGAAGTGTTAAAAGAGGGGACAAGTTAGAGTGTTTAAGGGCTTTATTAAGGTCATCAGCCCTGAAGCTTTTAGTGTATCTGATGTGTTTAAGAGAGCTATTTCTAAGATTAGTTTGGTCTCTGATGAAGAAGGATGGGAGGTGGTTGCTTATAATGTCGGATAGTGTACGAAATTATGTGTGGAAGATGGGCAATTGGTGAGAATCCAGTCTAGTATTGATTCTTTTTTTTTTTTTGAGGTTTTGTCTACCCTAGTAGGGGTTTGTATTAGCTGTGAGAATCTGTAAAGGTTAATATGATTTGAGGGGTAGGGTGATTTAAGTGAGGTCCAATCAATATTGAAGTCACCTAGTATAATGGCATCATGGGGGAGGGTTTCTGATGCCCATTGGAGAAGAGATTCTACGGTTTAGATGTTACCTCCTGGAGGGATATAGGATCCTAAGATATTTATCTGTTTTTGTGTATTTAGTCTTACCTTAGCAAGTAGGATCTCTGCATTATTAAATGTAGGGTTTCTATGTTAAGTAGTTCAACACTGATGTTGTTCGGATATAGGAGAGTGATTCCACCTCCTCTTTTAGCTGTGCGGTCTTTTCGTAGTATGCTATAACCAGGGGAAGTACTTCTTAATTTTTAATGTGTGGTTTAAGCCATGTTTCTGTGAGGAAGATGATGTCAGGTAAGTGTAATGCTAAGGTTGCATGGAGCTCAGTGGTTTTGTTAAGGATGCTTCTTATGTTATGGTTTATTATTAGAATATTGGACTTTCTCTTAATTAGGCTAGTATTGGTTCTAGGCTGATTCTGGTGATTTGTAGGACTTATTATTGGACCTAGGATTGGGGTTGATATCGCCACTGCATAGCAAGTGAGAGGCAATGTTTATTATGGTTGGTAGGTATTTGGAGAAGGCTAAGTCACATTGTATGGATACTTTACATTTGCTTTGATAATAGAAGAGTTTGTAAGGGTGTAGGTCATAGGTGGTATGGTTAAAGAGTGTGGGTGAGATGAGTAAGGGGTAGTTAATGAATGTTGGAAGTGTGGTTGAGGTGGGGTGACATGTTGGGGATTTTAATGTTGTTCAAGTAGGGTGAGGTTAGATGGGCTGGGATGGTTAGTGCTAGTGTTAGAATTATTTGATGGGAGTACATCCAAAACTATATAAATAAACACAAACAACTGTAAAAACAAGAAAAGAGAGCCGTACATGCATAAGTAACTAGAAAATAGGACTTTTATTCCACAAAAACATCAGTATGAAGTGCTTTTCGTTATGCTAGATAGCAAAACTTCTTCAGATAAAAAAACCTTTGCTTAACTAATGTTTAAATATACATCATGTGATTATATTGGTCATTAAAACACATTCATTATTCATTAGCAAGTAATTGAATTTAAACATACAGTACATTGTTTTAAAAAACAAGAGACTTATGAAGTCAGAAACTAGAACCAAAATTAAAAAAGTCAGAAACGTTTGATGGGAGTACATGTTTGGTTACTTAGAAGTGGTAGGAGTCTATAGAGATAACCCTGTGGAATGTGTAGGGGTCCTAATAGTATATAGGTAGGATGGATTGTAGCAACTTTGTGAGCGGGGAGATACTATGTGTAGAGTATGTAATATGAGAGCAAAGGAGGGGGAGGGGTTGAAGTGGTTGCGTGATTGGCTGAGGGATGGGGATTGGGTGTGGGTATGGTAAGATTAGGTATAAAGGGAATGAGCTAGGTGGGTGGTGGGAATGGGTGTAGGGTAGGGGAGTGGAGCGGGCAGAGCCCTACCTAGGAAGTAAGACCTGAAACAAAAAGTATCAGGAGTCTGACTCAGTAATGAAGGTAAGCAGCATTGTACCTTAATGGCAGGAATTATGCCAATTACTGTGTTTCCACTATTTATTCACAGTGAATGGAAAAATAACTGCCGTGAAGGGACTCTGATGACTTTACAGTAGACAGAAATACTGGAGAATTTAAATAACTGCAGAGCATTGTCGTGCTTTGTTATCTCAGCTTAGCATGTCAATGACATTCCTATGTCATGTTATTCCCCTCTGTTACAATGTTCATTTGTGTACGTGTCACATCCTATATCATTGTGTCTGCTTTTATTTATCTATATTAGCTCAGGAAGTGTGACCACCATTAATTATGACATAGGTATTGCAAAATTTTATTATTACAAAGTTGTCTTTGTGACATAAGCACCTTCACATCAATTATCATGCTAGAATTTAGCATTTACCTTCACCTGTTAAATACTTCTGTATACATCTCTGTGCCCATTGTCTTCAGTATACTTCTCCTGTCTGGTAACCCACGTAATGAAGTCCCCTTGCCATTTCACATCCCCTCTTAGTTATTTTTGTATTCATATATTTCGTTTATGTGCATAATATACTCTGTACACTTCCCCTGCCTGTATACACCTTCCATTATTTGCCTTACGTAGCTTTTTGTGTTGTCTGTATGAGCACGCTTAACAGGTTTACCCATAGACGAGCTTGTTTGTTTACTGTTTGTGCTTGTGCTGCTCATCATGTTTTCCTGGACACCAACAAAGTTGCAGGCCATGAAAACTTGCTTGTATTTGTTAAAGCATGGTGAGCAGCATGTATATGCAATTAGCACTACCAAATTCAAAGAAATATTTGTGCAAACAGAATTTAATTCTATATCATAGTCAGTAAGTGCATCTTGCCTTGAACAGTGCCTCATAGCTTGTATATCAAAACAATGCTTAATATTAGTACATAAACTGACTACATCTACTGTCATCCAGCATATATTAGGACTACATTTTATCTCTTTAACATTTTCAGTAAACTATTGGAAGCCTTAATATATGATATCCCAGAATATATATATATATATATATATATATATATATATATATATATATATATATATATATATATATATATATATATACATATACATAATATCCCAGAATGCCTCCTGAATAGTCTGAAAAAATGACCTATTGGGACCACTGGATTCAGTGTTTAACCATAGACTCCAGACAGGCTTTGTGCCATGTGAATGGACAGCTAAACCAATCTACTTTTTGCACTAGGGCTGGTCATCAATGGACCCCAGGAACCATAGACTGATTAGTCTGACTAATCTCATTTGCAAAGCCATGGAAATAATTATGGAAAAGATTAATTAATAAGGACAATGAAAACTTTCAAAAACTGAATCCAACCCAGTTTGGTTTTATCAAGGGCAGATCATACATATTCATCCTGGTGGACACCATAGTACCTCACTCAGGCATTATAAATAAACTTATGGATATAGGCATAAACCCCTATGCTACATGCTGGATAGCCAGGTGGCTTTCAGATAAATCTAGAAAGTTAGAGGCTGGTCACTAGTGGAGTACCTCAGGGCTGTGTGGTAGGTCTGCTCCTTTTTAGCATCTACTTCTTGGAAGTCAAGATCAATGTTTAGAGCCTCTAGCTGAACAAGTTTGCAGATGTTTGCAAACTAGGAGCATTCATAGAATCCTCTGAAGACACTAACATCCTACAGGAAGGACTGGCACAGCTAAATGACCGATGCCAAAGTCACTGCTTAAAACTCAGTGCCAGCAAATTTATAATTGTACCCTTTGTGAAGTCAACCACACTAAAGAATTACCTCATCAATAACACACCAATAAGTCAACCACACTAGTGAATTACCTCATCAATAACACACCAATAAGTCAGCCACACTAGTGAATTACCTCATCAATAACACACCAGTAAGTCAGCCATACTAGGGAATTATCTCATCAATAACATACCCATAAGTCAGCCACACTAGGGAATTACCTCATCAATAACATACCCATAAGTCAGCCACATTAGGGAATTACCTCATCAATAACATATCCATAAGTCAGCCACACTAGGGAATTACCTCATCAATAACACACCAATAAGTCAGCCATACTAGTGAATTACCTCATCAGTAGCACACCCATAAGAATGGAACCAGTAGTGCAGGATTTGGGTATGTATGTACATAGTAACATGGCTTTCAACCAGCATGGGTCAAAGGTAGTAAGGAACCCATTCTATGTTGTTCAACTTATAAGCAAACACAATGGCATATAAGTCCAAGAAAGTCATTGTTCCACTGTACTCAGCCTTCATCAGGCCTGTCATTAAGAACAGCACCCCCTTCAGGTCCAGACAACAACTAGAACATTCACAGTGGTTCCTCACAAAAAGAATATAGGGTGTAAACAGCAGGTCCTATGCAGGTCACCTCAAAGCCCTATGTCTATACTTTGTATACTACAGCCTGTTGAGAGGTAATCAATGCCTGGCATGCAATACATCCTTGGATTCCACTCTGATGGACATTTTGCATATCCGCATTGGCAGTACATTTTGATGGTGTCAAGTTGCCAGCCTGATGCCCAACCTTCAGCGAAGGCAAGCCCATTCACGTATGTCTTTCGGAGGCCACTCGACCGTGGGGAGGACATGCAGACTCCACACAGAAGGCACTACAGCCGAGAGTCGAACAGGAGAACCTCTACATATCTTAATATGCAGTTACAAATTTACACATCTTAATATACACTTACTAATGTACACATCTTAATATACAATTATTAATGTACACATTTTAATATACAGCTACTAATGTACATATTTTAATATACAGCTACGAATGTACACATCTGAACATACAGCTACTATTTTACACATCTTAACATACAGTTACTAAAATAGACATCTTAATATACAGCTATTAATATCCATATCTTAACATACAGTTGCTAATGTACATCTCTTAAAATACAGTTGTTAAAGTACACATCTAAATATACAGCTACTAATGTACACATCTTAACATACAGTTACTAATGTACACACCCTAATATACAGTTACGAATGTACACATCTTATCATACAGTTACTAATGTACACATCCTAATATACAGTTACTAATGTACACATATAAACTTACTAATGTACACAACTTAACATACAGTTACTAATATATACACATCTTAACATGCAGTTACTAATGTACACATCTTAATATACAGTTACTAATGTACACATCTTAATATGCAGGTAATAATGTCCATATCTTAATATAGAGTTACAAATATACACATATTAATATAGAGCTACAAATGTACATATCTTAATATACATTTAGTAATGTACACATCTTAATATACAACTACAAATGTCCCTATCTTAATATACAGTTAAAATGTACATATCTTAATTTACAGTTACTAATGTACACATCTTACAATACAGCTACTAATGTACATATTGTAATATCAGTTATTAATGTACACATCTTAATATACAGCTACTAATGTACACATCTTAACATCCAAGTTACTAATGTACACATCTTATACAGTTACTAATGTACAGATCTTAACATACAGTTTCTAATGTGCACATCCTAATATACAGTAATTAATCTACATATCTTAACATTCAGTTACTAATGTACATTTCTTAATATAAAGCTAGTAATGTGCACATCTTAATATATAGCTACTAATGTACACATCTTAACATACAGCTATTAGTGCACACATTTCAATGCACAGCTATTAATGTACATATCTTAATATAGAGTTACGAACGTGCACATCTTAATATAAAGCAACTAATGTTTTGTTTGTCTTTTTGGCTTTTCCCAGTTAGGGGTCGCCACAGCAGAACTCCTGTCTGCTAATGATTGGCAGTAGATTTTGGTGGTGCTGAATTGCCAGCCCAACGCCCAATCGTCAGCGAAGGCACAACCATTCATGCATGTCTTTCGGAGGCCACACGACCATGGGGAGTACATGCAGACTCCACACAGAAGGCACTCCAGCTGAGAATTGAACAGGAGAACCTCTACATATCTTAATATACAGTTACAAATTTACATATCTTAATATAAAGTTACTAATGTACACATCTTAATATACAGTTATTAATGTACACATCTTAACATACAAGTTACTAATGTAGACATCTTAACATGCAGTTTCTAATGTACACATCCTAATATACACATATTATTGTACATATCTTAACATACAGTTACGAATGTACATCTCTTAATATACAGCTATTAATGTACACATGTTAACATACAGCTACTAATCTACACATCTTAACATACAGTTACTAATGTATACATCTTAGCATAGAGGTACTAATGTACACATCTTAATATACAGCTACTAATAAACACATCTTAACATGCAGTTATAATGTACACATCTTAATATACAGCTATTAATGTCCATATCTTAACATACAGTTACTAATGTATATCCCATAATATACTGTTGCTAATGTACACAAATTAATATTCATCTACTAATGTACACATCTTAACATACAGTTACTAATGTACACACCTTAATACACAGTTACTAATGTACACATCTTAACATACAGTTACTAATATACACAACCTAACATACAGTTACTAATGTACACATCTTAACATGAAGTAACTAATGTACACAACTTAGCATACAGTTACTAATATACACATCTTAACATGCAGTTGCTAATGTACACATACAGTTTCTAATGTACACATCTTAATATGCAGTTACTAATGTACATATTATAATATACAGTTAAAAAATGTGCATATCTTAATTTACACTTACTAATGTACACATCTTAAAATACAGCTAGTAATGTACACATCTTAATATCAGTTATTAATGTACACATCTTAATATAACCCTATTATTGTATACATCTTAACATACAAGTTACTAATGTACACATCTAAATATACTAATGTAAACATCTTAACATACAGTTACTAATGTACACATACTAATATACAGTTATTAATGTACATATCTTAACATACAGTTACTAATATACATCTCAATATACAGTTACTAATGTAGACATCTTAATATACAACTACTAATGTACACATCTTAACATACAGTTACTAATGTACATCTCTTAATATACAGTTACTAATGTGCACATCTTAATATACAGTTATTATTGTACACATCCTAATATACAGCTATTAATGTACACATCTTAACATACAAGTTCCTAATGTACTCATCTTAATATACAGTTGCTGATGTACACATCTTAATATCCAGCTACTAATTTAACTATCTTAATATACAGTTAAAAATGTGCATATCTTAATATACATTTGCTAATGTACACATCTTAATATAGAGGTACTAATGTACATCTCTTAATATAAAGTTGTTAATGTTCACATCTAAATATACATTTACAAATGTACACATTTTAATATATAGTTACTCATTTACACCTCAACATACAGTTACTAATGTACATATCCTCATACATAGCTATTAATGAATACATCTTCACAAACAGGTTACTAATGTACTCATCTTAATATACAGTTGCTGATGTACACATCTTCATATACAGCTACTAATGTACCTATCTTAATATACACTTACAAATGTACATATCTTAATATACAGTTACTAATGTACACATCTTAATATACAGCTACTAGTGTACATATATTAATATACAGTTACAAATGTACATATCTTAATATACAGTTACTAATGTACACATCTTAATATACATCTACTAATGTACACATCTTAATATACACTTATTAATGTATACTTCTTAATATACAGCTACTAATGTACACATCTTAACATACAAGTTACTAATATACACATCCTATACAGTTACTAATGTACACATCTTAATATACAGTTACTAATGCACAGATCCTAATATACAGTTATTAATGTACATATCTTAACATACAGTTACTAATGTACATCTTTTTGTATACAGCTAGTAATGTGCACATCTTAATATACAGCTACTAATGTGCACATCTTAACATACAGTTATTAGTGTGCACATCTTAACACACAGCTATTAATGTACATATCTTAACATACAGTTACGAATGTACACATCTTAATATACAGCTACTAATCTGCACATCTTATACAGCTACTAATGTACACATTTTAATATACAGTTACTAATGTGCTTATCTTAATATTCAGTTACAAATGTGCATATCTTAATTTACAGTTAGCAATGTACACATTGTAATGTATACCTACTAATGTGCACATCTTAATATACAGCTACTAATGTACACATCTTAAGATGCAGTTATTAATGTACACATCTTAATATACAGCTATTAATGTACATATATTAACATACAGTTACTAATGTAGACGTTTTAATATACAGCTTCTAATGTGCACATCTTATACAGCTACTAATGCACACATTTTAATATATAGTTACTAATGTACATATCTTAATTTACAGTTACTAATGTACATCTCTTAATGTATACCTACTAATGTGCACATCTTAATATACAGCTACTAATGTACATATCTTAACATACAGTTTCTAATCTACACATCCTAATATACACTTATTAATTTACATATCTTAACATACAGTTACTAATGTACATCTCTTAATATACAGCTACTAATGTGCACATCTTAACATACAGCTACTAATGTATACATATTAACATACAGTTACTGTATACATCTTGACATATAGGTACTAATGTACACATTTTAATATACAGCTACTAATGTACACATTTTAATATACAGCTACGAACATACACATCTGAACATACAGCTACTATTTTACACATCTTAACATACAGTTAATAACATACACATCTTAATATACAGCTGTTAATGTACACATCTTAACATAACGTAACTAATATGCACATCTTAATATACAGCTATTAATGTCCATATCTTAACATACAGTTGCTAATGTACATCTCTTAAAATACAGTTGTTAAAGTACACATCTCAATATACAACTACTAATGTAGACATTTTAACATACAGTTACTAATGTACACACCCTAATATACAGTTACAAATGTACACATCTTAACATACAGTTACTAATGTACACATCCTAATATACAGTTACTAATGTACACATCTTAACATGACATTACTAATGTACACAACCTAACATACGGTTACTAATATACACATCTTAACATGCAGTTACTAATGTACAAATCTTAACATACAGTTACTAATGTACACATCTTAATATGGAGGTACTAATGTCCTTATCTTAATATACAGTTATGAATATACACATATTAATATAGAGCTACAAATGTACATATCTTAATATACAGTTAGTAATGTACACATTTTAATATAGAGCTACTAATGTACATATTTTAATATAAAGTTAAAATGTACATATCTTAAGTTACAGTTACTAATGTACACATCTTCCAATGCAGCTACTAATGTACACATCTTAATATCAGTTATTTATGTACACAACTTAATATACAGCTACTAATGTACACATCTTAACATCCAAGTTACTAATGTACACATCTTAGCATACAGTTTCTAATGTGCACATCCTAGTATACAGTTATTAATGTACATATCTTAACATACAGTTACTAATGTACATGTCTTAATATACAGTTACTAATGTGCACATCTTAATATACAGCTGCGAATGTACACATCTTAATATACAGTTGCTAATGTACATTTCTTAATATACAGCTAGTAATGTGCACATCTTAATATACAGCTACTAATGTACACATCTCAACATACAGCTATTAGTCTACACATTTCCATACACAGCTATTAATGTACATATCTTAATATAGAGTTACGAATGTACACATCTTAATATAAAGCAATTAATGTTTTGTTTGCCTTTTCGGCTTTTCCCGGTTAGGGCTCGCCACAGCGGAACTTCGGTCTGCTAATGATTGGCAGAAGATTTTGGTGGTGCCGAGTTGCCAACCCAACGCCCAACCTTCAGCGAAGGCACGACCATTCATGCATGTCTTTCGGAGGCCACACGACCGCGGGGAGGACATGCAGACTCCACACAGAAGGCACTCCAGCTGAGAATTGAACAGGAGAACCTCTACGTATCTTAATATACAGTTACAAATTTACACATCTTAATATAAAGTTACTAATGTGCACATCTTAATATACAGTTACTAATGTACACATCTTAACATACAAGTTACTAATGTAGACATCTTAACATGCAGTTTCTAATGCACACATCCTAATATACACGAATTATTGTACATATCTTAACATACATTTACTAATGTACATCTCTTAATATACAGCTACTAATGTACACATGTTAACATACACCTACTAATCTACACATCTTAACATACAGTTACTAATGTATACATCTTAGCATAGACTTACTAATGTACACATCTTAATAAACAGCTACTAATGCACACATCTTAACATACAGTTAGTAATGTACACATCTTAATATACAGCTATTATTGTCCATATCTTAACATACAGCTACTAATGTACATCCCTTAATATACTGTTGCTAATGTACACAAATTAATATTCAGCTACTAATGTACACATCTTAACATACAGTTACTAATGTACACACCTTAATATACAGTTACTAATGTACACATCTTACCATACAGTTACTAATATACACAACCTAATATTCACTTACTAATGTACACATCTTAACATGAATTAACTAATGTACACAACTTAGCATACTGTTACTAATATACACATCTTAACATGCAGTTACTAATGTACACATCCTAACATACAGTTACTAATGTACACATCCTAATATACAGGTACTAATGTACACATCTTACTATACAGCTACCAATGCACATATTATAATATACAGTTAAAAATGCACATATCTTAATTTACACTTACTAATGTACACATCTTAAAATACAGCTAGTAATGTACACATCTTAATATCAGTTACTAATGTACACATCTTAATATACTAATGTAAATATCTTAACATACAGTTACTAATGTACATCTCAATATACAGTTACTAATGTAGAAATCTTAATGCACATCTAGTAATGTACACATCTTAACATACCGTTACTAATGTACATCTCTTAATATACAGTTACTAATGTGCATATCTTAATATACAGCTACTAATGTGCACATCTTAACATACAGTTATGAATGTACACATACTAATATATAGCTATTAATGTACACATCTTAACACACAAGTTACTAATGTACTCATCAGTTGCTGATGTGCACATCCTAATATAAAGCTACTAATGTAATTATCTTAATATACAGTTACAAATCTATGTATCTTAATATACAGTTACTAATGTACACATCTTAATATACAAGTACTAATGTACATCTCTTAATATAAAGTTGTTAATGTTCACATCTAAATATACAGTTACAAATGTACACATCTTAATATACAGTTACTAATTTACACCTCTTAACATACAGTTACTAATGTACACATCCTAATACACAGGTATTATTGAATACATCTTAACAAACAGGTAACTAATGTAATCATCTTAATATACAGTTGCTGATGTACACATCTTAATATACACCTACTAATGTACCTATCTTAATATACACTTACAAATGTACATATCTTAATATACACTTACTAATGTACACATCTTAATATACATCTACTAATGTACACATCTTAATATACAGTTATTAATGTATACATCTTAATATACAGCTAATAATGTACACATCTTAACATACAAGTTACTAATGTACACATCTTATACAGTTGCTAATGTACACATCTTAACATACAATTTCTAATGCACACATCCTAATATACAGTTATTAATGTACATATCTTAACATACAGTTACTAATGTACATCTCTTAATATACAGCTAGTAATGTGCACATCTTAATATACAGCTACTAATGTACACATCTTAATATACAGTTATTAATGTACACATCTTAATATACAGCTACTAATGTACACATCTTAACATACAAGTTACTAATGTACACATCTTAACATACAGTTACTAATGTACACATCCTAATATACAGTTATTAATGTACATATCTTAACATACAGTTACTAACATACATCTCTTGATATACATCTACAAGCGTACACATCTTAACATACATTTACTAATCTACACATCTTAACATACAATTGCTAATGTATACATCTTAGCATAGAGGTACTAATGTACACATCTTAATATACAGTTACTAATGTACACATCTTAACATACAGTTATTAATGTACACATCTTAATATACAGATATTATTGTCCATATCTTAACGCACAGTTAATAATGTATATCCCTTAATATTCAGTTGCTAATGTACACATTTTAATATACAGCTACTAATGTACACATCTTAACACACAGTTACTAATGTACACACCTTAATATACAGTTACTAATGTACACATCTTAACATACATTTACTAATGTACACAACCTAATATACAGTTACTAATGTACACATCTTAACATGAAGTAACTAATGTACGCAACTTAGCATACAGTTACTAATATACACATCTTAACATGCAGTTACTAATGTACGAGTCTATATTAGATCACCGACCGCTTAAAAAAGGGAATGGTGATTAACCGACCCTATGTAAGCAAAAGCTTACAATCACGAACTGTGAGACTAGCGATTTTTTTCCTAGGGAAAAAAATCGCTGTTCCAAAACACATACACACAACACAAGCACATCAAGCAAACAGCAATCCACACACATACACCTAAAATCTTACACCTAACCCTACACTAAACTATACACACACCACTAACTATCCACTAACCTTAACCCAAACCCTAACCCTAAGGTCCGTCACTATCACACACTCACCTCACCCGCTCCCTAACCCTAACTCACCAAACCTGCCCTAACCTTCACGTCCACACAATCACACACATACCTAACCCGCGCCCTAACCCTAACTCATCTAACCCGCCCTAACTCTCACATCCACACAATCGCACACTTACTTGAACCCGACCCGTAACTTTCCACCACAGCACTGAAAATACCGAAGCAACAGAAATGGGCAACCAAATTTTTTCCCTAGGAAAAAATTTGGGTTTCTGTTGCTTTGTAATTTTAAGCTTTCGCTGCATAGAGTTCGATATTAGAACATTCTAAGGTTTGAAACCTTGATGTTCTAGTATAGAATCTAGTGTACACATCTTAATATACAGTTTCTAATGTACACATCTTACTATACAACTACTAATGTACATATCTTAATATACAGTTAGTAATGTAAACATTATAATATACAGCTACTAATGTACATATCTTAATACACAGTTACAAATGTACATATCTTAATTTACAGTTACTAATGTACACATCTTAAAATACAGCTACTAATGTACACATCTTAATACCAGTTATTAATGTACACATCTAAATATACAACTATTAATGTCCATATCTTAACATGTAGTTGCTAATGTACATCTGTTAAAATACAGTTGTTAATGTACACATCTAAATATACAGCAACTAATGTACACATCTGAACATACAGTTACTAATGTACACACCCTAATATACAGTTACTAATGTACACATCTTAACATGAAGTTAATAATGTACACAATTTAACATACAGTTACTAATATACACATCTTAACAGGCAGTTACTAATGTACACATCTTAACATGCAGTTACGAATGTACACATCTTAATATGCAGGTACTAATGTCCATATCTTAATATACAGTTTTAAATATACACATATTAATATACAGCTACAAATGTACATATCTTAATATACAGTTAGCAATGTACACATCTTAATATAGAGTGACATTTTAATATACATCTACTAATGTATACATCTTAACATACCGTTACTAATGTACATCTCTTAATATACAGTTACTAATGTGCACATCTTAATATACAGCTACTAATGTGCACATCTTAGCATACAAGTTACTAATGTACTCATCTTAATATACAGTTGCTGATATACACATCTTAATATACAGCTACTAATGTACACAACTTAATATACAGTTAATAATGTTCCTATCTTAATATACAGTTACAAATGTACATATCTTAATTTACAGTTACCAATATACACATCTTAATGTACAGCTACTAATGTGCACATCTTAATATACAGCTACTAATGTACACATCTTAATATACAGTTATTAATGTACATATCTTAATATACAGCTACTAATGTACACATCTTAATATACCAGTTACTAATGTACACATCTTAACATACAGTTACTAATGTACACATCCTAATATACAGTTATTATTGTACATATCTTAACATACAGTTACTAACATACATCTCTTGATATACATCTACAAGCGTACACATCTTAACATACATTTACTAATCTACACATCTTAACATACAATTGCTAATGTATACATCTTATCATAGAGGTACTAATGTACACATCTTAATATACAGCTACTAATGTACACATCATAACATACAGTTATTAATGTACACATCTTAATATACAGATATTATTGTCCATATCTTAACACACAGTTAATAATGTATATCCCTTAATATACAGTTGCTAATGTACACATTTTAATATACAGCTACTAATGTACACATCTTAACATACAGTTACTAATGTACACACCTTAATATACAGTTACTAATGTACACATCTTAACATACATTTACTAATGTACACAACCTAATATACACTTACTAATGTACACATCTTATCATGAAGTAACTAATGTACGCAACTTAGCATACAGTTACTAATATACAGATCTTAACATGCAGTTACTAATGTACGAGTCTATATTAGATCATCGACCACTTAAAAAAGGGAATGGTGATTAATCGACCCTATGTAAGCAAAAGCTTACAATCACGAACTGTGAGACTAGCGATTTTTTTCCTAGGGAAAAAAATCGCTGTTCCAAAACACATACACACAACACAAGCACATCAAGCAAACAGCAATCCACATACATACACCTAAAATCTTACACCTAACCCTACATTAAACTATACACACACCACTAACTATCCACTAACCTTAACCCAAACCCTAAACCTAAGGTCCATCACTATTGCACACTCACCTCACCCGCTCCCTAACCCTAACTCACCTAACCTGCCCTAACCCTCATGTCCACACAATCACACACATACCTAACCCGTGCCCTAACCCTAACTCACCTAACCCGCCCTAACTCTCACATTCACACAATCGCACACTTACTTGAACCTGACCCGTAACTTTCCACCACAGCACTGAAAATACCGAAGCAACAGAAATGGGCAACCAAATTTTTTCCCTAGGAAAAAATGTGGGTTTCTGTTGCTTTGTAATTTTAAGCTTTCGCTGCATAGAGTTCAATATTAGAACATTCTAAGGTTTGAAACCTCGATGTTCTAATATAGAATCTAGTGTACACATCTTAATATACAGTTACTAATGTACACATCTTACTATACAACTACTAATGTACATATCTTAATATACAGTTAGTAATGTAAACATTTTAATATACAGCTACTAATGTACATATCTTAATACACAGTTACAAATGTACATATCTTAATTTACAGTTACTAATGTACACATCCTAAAATACAGCTACTAATATACACATCTTAATACCAGTTATTAATGTACACATCTTAATATACAGCTATTAATGTACACATCAACACATACTAGTTACTAATGTAACATTTTAATATACTAATTAAAACATCTTAACATACAGTTATTAATGTACACATACTAATATGCAGTTATTAATGTACATATCTATATCTTAACATACAGTTACTAATGTACCTCTCAGTATACAGTTACTAATGTACACATCTTAGTATACAACTACTAAGGTACACAACTTAACATACAGTTACTAATGTACATCTCTTAATATACAGTTATTAATGTGCACATCTTAACATACAGCTACTAATGTACACATCTTAACATACAGTTATTAATGTACACATCATGATATACAGCTACTAATGTGCATATCTTAATATACAGCTACTAATGTACTTATCTTACTATACAGTTACTAATGTAGACATCTTAATATACAGCTACTAATGTACACATCTTAATATACAGTTATTAATGTATACATCTTAATATACAGCTACTAATGTACAAATCTTAACATACAAGTTACTAATGTACACATCTTATACAGTTACTAGTGTACACATCTTAACATACAGTTACTAATGTACACATCCTAATATACAGTTATTAATGTACATATCTTAACATACAGTTACTAATGTACATCTCTTAATATACATCCAGTAATGTGCTCATCTTAATATACAGCTACTGATGTGCACATCTTCACATACAGTTATTAGTGTACACATCTCAATACACAGCTATTAGTGTCCATATCTTAACAAACAGTTACAAATGTACATATCTTAAAACACAGCAACTATTGTACATATCTTAATATACAGTTACAAATTTACACATCTTAATAAACGGTTACTAATGTACACATCTGAACATACAGCTACTATTTTACACATCTTAACATACAGATACTAATATACACATCTCAATATACAGCTACTAATGTACACATCTTAACATAATGTTACTAATATACACATCTTAATATACAACTATTAATGTCCATATCTTAACATGCAGTTGCTAATGTACATCTGTTAAAATACAGTTGTTAATGTACACATCTAAATATACAGCAACTAATGTACACATCTCAACATACAGTTACTAATGTACACACCCTAATATACAGTTACTAATTTACACATCTTAACATGAAGTTAATAATGTACACAATTTAACATACAGTTACTAATATACACATCTTAACAGGCAGTTACTAAGGTACGCATCTTAACATGCAGTTACTAATGTACACATCTTAATATGCAGGTACTAATGTCCATATCTTAATATACAGTTATAAATATACACATATTAATATACAGCTACAAATGTACATATCTTAATATACAGTTAGCAATGTACACATCTTAATATAGAGTGACTAATGTACATATCTTAATATACAGTTAAAATATACATATCTTAATTTACAGTTACTAATGTACACATCTTAAAATACAGCTACTAATGTACACATCTTAATATCATTTATTAATGTACACATCTTAACAGACAGCTACTAATGTACACATCTTAACATGCAAGTTACTAATGTACACATCTTATACAGTTACTAATGTACACATCTTAACATACAGTTATTAAGGTACACATCTTATACAGTTGCTAATGTACACATCTTAACATACAGTTTCTAATGCACACATCCTAATATACAGTTATTAATGTACATATCTTAACATACAGTTACTAATGTACATCTCTTAATATACAGCTAGTAATGTGCACATCTTAATATACAGCTACTAATGTACTCATCTTAACATACTGTTATTAGTGTGCACATCTTAATACACAGCTATTAATGTACATATCTTACCATACAGTTACGAATGCACACAACTTAATATACAGCTACTAATCTGCACATCTTATACAGCTACTAATGTACACATTTTAATATAAAGTTACTAATGTGCCTATCTTAATATACAGTTACAAATGTACATATCTTTATTTACACTTACTAATGTACACATCTTAAAATACAGCTAGTAATGTACACATCTTAATATCAGTTATTAATGTACACATCTTAATATAACCCTATTATTGTATGCATCTTAACATACAAGTCACTAATGTACACATCTTAATATATTAATGTAAACATCTTAACATACAGTTACTAATGTACACATACTAATATACAGTTATTAACGTACATATCTTAACATACAATTACTAATGTACATCTCAATATACAGTTACTAATGTAGACATCTTAATATACATCTACTAATGTATACATCTTAACATACCGTTACTAATGTACATCTCTTAATATACAGTTACTAATGTGCACATCTTAATATACAGCTTCTAATGTGCACATCTTAACATACAAGTTACTAATGTACTCATCTTAATATACAGTTGCTGATATACACATCTTAATATACAGCTACTAATGTAACTATCTTAATATACAGTTACAAATGTGCATATCTTAATATACAGTTAGTAATGTACACATATCAGTATACAGGTACTAATGTACATCTCTTAATATAAAGTTGTTAATGTTCACATCTAAATATACAGTTACAAATGTACACATCTTAATATACAGTTACTAATTTACACCTCTTAACATAAAGTTACTAATGTACACATCCTAATACACAGCTATTATTGAACACATCTTAACAAACAGGTTACTAATGTACTCATCTTAATATACAGTTGTTTATGTACACATCTTAATATACAGCTACTAATGTACCTATCTTAATATACACTTACAAATGTACATATCTTAATATGCAGTTACTAATGTACACATCTTAATATACAGCTACTAGAGTACATATATTAATATACAGTTACAAATGGACATTTCTTAATATTCAGTTACTAATGTACACATCTTAATATACATCTAGAATGTACACATCTTAATATACAGTTATTAATGTATACATCTTAATATACAGCTACTAATGTACACATCTTAACATACAAGTTACTAATGTACACATCTTATACAGTTACTAATGTACACATCTTAACATACAGTTTCTAATGCACACATCCTAATATACAGTTATTAATGTACATATCTTAACATACAGTTACTAATGTACATCTCTTAATATACAGCTAGTAATGTGCACATCTTAATATACAGCTACTAATGTACACATCTTAACATACAGTTATTAGTGTGCACATCTTAATACACAGCTATTAATGTACATATCTTACCATACAGTTACGAATGTACACATCTTAATATACAGCTACTAATCTGGACATCTTTTACAGCTACTAATGTACACATTTTAATATACAGTTACTAATGTGCCTATCTTAATATACAATTACAAATGTACATATCTTAATTTACAGTTAGCAATGTCCACATTGTAATGTATACCTACTAATGTGCACATCTTAATATACAGCTACTAATGTACACATCTTAAGATACAGTTATTAATGTACACATCTTAATATGCAGCTATTAATTACATATATTAACATACTGTTTCTAATGTACACATCTTAATATACAGCTACTAATGTACACATATTAATATACAGTTATTAACCTACACATCTTAATATACAGCTACTAATTTACACATCTTAACATACAAGTTACTAATATACACATCTTAGCATACACTTACTAATGTATACATCCCAATATACAGTTATTAATGTACATATCTTAACATACAGTTACTAATGTACAGCTCTTAATATACAGCTACTAATGTACACATCTTAATATACAGTTAATAATGTTCCTATCTTAATATACAGTTACAAATGTACATATCTTAATTTACAATTACCAATGTACACATCTTAATGTACAGCTACTAATGTGCACATCTTAATATACAGCTACTAATGTACACATCTTAAGATACAGTTATTAATGTACACATCTTAATATGCAGCTATTAATTACATATATTAACATACTGTTTCTAATGTACACATCTTAATATACAGCTACTAATGTACACATCTTAATATACAGTTATTAACCTACACATCTTAATACACAGCTACTAATTTACACATCTTAACATACAAGTTACTAATATACACATCTTAGCATACACTTACTAATGTACACATCCCAATATACAGTTATTAATGTACATATCTTAGCATACAGTTACTAATGTACAGCTCTTAATATACAGCTACTAATGTACACATCTTAATATACAGTTAATAATGTTCCTATCTTAATATACAGTTACAAATGTACATATCTTAATTTACAGTTACCAATGTACACATCTTAATATACAGTTATTAATGTACATATCTTAATATACAGCTACTAATGTACTCATCTTAATATACCAGTTACTAATGTACACATCTTAACATACAGTTACTAATGTACACATCCTAATATACAGTTATTATAGTACATATGTTAACATGCAGTTACTAACATACATCTCTTGATATACATCTACAAGCGTACACATCTTAACATACATTTACTAATCTACACATCTTAACATATAATTGCTAATGTATACATCTTAGCATAGAGGTACTAATGTACACATCTTAATATACAGCTACTAATGTACACATCTTAACATACAGTTATTAATGTACGCATCTTAATATACAGATATTATTGCCCAGATCTTAACACACAGTTAATAATGTATATCCCTTAATATACAGTTGCTAATGTACACATTTTAATATACAGCTACTAATGTACACATCTTAACATACAGTTACTAATGTACACACCTTAATATACAGTTACTAATGTACACATCTTAACATACATTTACTAATGTACACAACCTAATATACAGTTACTAATGTACACATCTTAACATGAAGTAACTAATATGCATAACTTAGCATACAGTTACTAATATACACATCTTAACATGCAGTTACTAATGTACGAGTCTATATTAGATCACCGACCGCTTAAAAAAGGGAATGGTGATTAACCGACCCTATGTAAGCAAAAGCTTACAATCATGAATCAGAGACTAGTGATTTTTTTCCTAGGGAAAAAAATCGCTGTTCCAAAACACATACACACAACACAAGCACATCAAACAAACAGCAATCCACACACATACACCTAAAATCTTACACCTTACCCTACACTAAACTATACACACACCACTAACTATCCACTAACCTTAACCCAAACCCTAACCCTAAGGTCCATCACTATCGCACACTCACCTCACCCGCTCCCTAACCCTAACTCACCTAACCTGCCCTAACCCTCACGTCCACACAATCACACACATACCTAACCCGCGCCCTAACCCTAACTCACCTAACCCGCCCTAACTCTCACATCCACACAATCGCACACTTACTTGAACCTGACCCGTAACTTTCCACCACAGCACTGAAAGTACTGAAGCAACAGAAACGGGCAACCAAATTTTTTCCCTAGGAAAAAATTTGGGTTTCTGTTGCTTTGTAATTTTAAGCTTTCGCTGCATAGAGTTCGATATTAGAACATTCTAAGGTTTGAAACCTCGATGTTCTAATATAGAATCTAGTGTACACATCTTAATATACAGTTACTAATGTACACATCTTAATATACAGTTACTAATGTACACATCTTACTATACAACTACTAATGTACATATCTTAATATACAGTTAGTAGTGTAAACATTTTAATATACAGCTACTAATGTACATATCTTAATACACAGTTACAAATGTACATATCTTAATTTACAGTTACTAATGTACACATCTTAAAATACAGCTACTAATGTACACATCTTAATACCAGTTATTAATGTACACATATTAATATACAGATGTTAATATACACATCAACACATACTAGTTACTAATGTAACATCTTAATTTACTAGTTAAAACATCTTAACATACAGTTATTAATGTACACATGCTAATATGCAGTTATTAATGTACATATCTTAACATACAGTTACTAATGTACCTCTCAGTATACAGTTACTAATGTACACATCTTAATATACAAAGAAACACACAGCAACATGAATCAATGAAGGCTGTCTTCTTCACTCCCAATGCTCCACCAATAATTCCAAGGACAAAAGGAATAAGGTATGAATAAAAATGAAGTATAGACTTTATTCCAACTACATAAAAACAGGATTAAGTGCTTTCATCTCCGCACCGGAGACCTCTTCAGAATCAAATGGAAAATTTTAACAACTCTAGTTTATATCATTGCCATTTACACCATAAAGCAGTAATTGTCAAAATTATCTAATTAATTAATTGATTGATAGGCTTTCCACCATCACTTTTAAAGTGCAACAGCATCCTATAAATATAAAAAGTATAAAAAGTATAAAAAGTGTTTTACTGTGAACTTGTATATTCCTAACCCTGATGTGTATAAAAAACAAAATATAAAAGTATAAAATATAATATATATATATATATACTATATAATGTATAAAATATAAGATATAAGATACATAGATGTTAGAACTGTACATAAATTATATATTACTTATTAAAATTGTATACTAAAACCTCTCACAATAAATTGTACGTAATACAATATATCTTACAACCAATAAATATGCATTATGAATATATATATGCTTTTCGAGGATCCTGAGATAACAATTTTAATGCTGGTAGTATAGAAATATTGTCATTGAGACCCTTCCCACTACATGCATCTAATTTTAATTGCCACATCATTTCCTTATATGTAAGTCTTGTTTCCCAGTCACCTCCTCTCTCCAAAGGTTCCACTAACTCCAATACCCAAAATTTAAAATTTGCTTCCTGGCAAACAAGTGAGTGTCTATATAATGCATTATTTTCATTTTTACGGTTGATGTTTCTAATGTGTTCATAAATACGTTGCCTTAAATGTCTTTCTGTGCCTAACCTGGACTGGGATTTTATTCCAAAGTGAAGGGAGCCTCTGGGTTATGAATCTGTCCCTCCAGCATGTCCTATTTATTTCAGTGCTGAGGTTCAAGTCTCTCGAGCGCGTAGCTCGATGGTATTTGGATTTTCTGAGGTGCAGCATGTCCATTAATTCCGGGTTGGACATGGCTTTATACGTCAGGCACAGATCGCCTCTGAACAGGTGGTATGCCACTGAGTAGAGCTGGAGTTTCTTTAACTGGGCAGCATATGGCATCTGTTTGAGCCCTTTGATCCTCTTGGTGAGGTACTTTTGGGGTCTTTCCAGTTTCTGCAAGTGTTTGGTAAGGTACATCCCAAAAGGGGCATTGTACTCAATTATGGGCCTGATGAGGGATGAGTAAAGAGACACAATGACCTCCCCTGATCTAGATGTGAATCCCTTCATGATTAGGTGGGCTATATAAAATGTTTTTCTAATCACTTTGGCCACGTGGTTGTCAAATGAGAGATTGCTATCAACTTGGGTCCCCAGGTCCCTAATTACTTCTTCTGTACTTAATGGATTACCACCTATGTGGTAATTTGTAGCACTTTTTTTGCCAAAGGGGATGACTATACACTTTTTGGCATTTAGCTTGAGGCCATGGCTCTGGCACCAGTTGTCTGTTTCTATGAGGCATTTTTGGAGGATGCTTGTGTCGGCTGGAGAGATGATTATGGCGCCCAGTTTGCAATCATCTGCAAACTTCGTCAGCCACAGTCCTTCCGTGTTGGCCTGTACCTCTGAGAAATATATACCGAACAAGAGTGGTCCCAGGACTGAGCCTTGTGGGACACCACTTGTAACTGGTTTGGAGTCTGACATGGCTCCAGCAATTCTAACCATGTGGGTTCTGTCCTTGAGCCAGATTGCAATCCATCTAGTGACATAGGGGTTTATATTTAAGCTGGTGAGCTTATCTATAATGCCCGAGTGGGGTATTGTATCGAAGGCTTTTGCGAGGTCCAGGTAGGCTGTGTGGACCACCTTCCCCTCGTCAATGGCCTTGGGGATTGTTTCAAAGAAATCAACCAGGTTTAAGAGGCAGGATCTGCCCTTAACAAAGCCGAACTGGGTAGGATCCAGTGTCTGTAGATCCCCAATATCTTTATTTATGAGGTCCATGATGATCCTTTCCATAGCTTTGCAGACCAAGCTAGTCAGACTTATGGGGCGATAGTTTCCAGGATCCGTTGAGGCACCACCTTTATGGAGAAGAACCACTGTTGCTGTACGCCACTCTTTGGGCACATATCCTGTAGTAAGGCTGAGATTGAACAGTAGTTTTATGTTTGGGTTTAGCTCTTCTTGGAGTTCATGTAGGGCTAGCCCGGGACATCTGGTCCCATTGATGCTGTGTTTTTTGCTTTGGAGAGGATGGCTCTTACCTGAGCATCTGAGATGTCAGGGGGGCAGCACTCTGCTGGGATAGATATTTGCCCTTTTGGTGAGGAGGGGGGGAGAAGTTTGCACTGAACCTGTCATCTAGGATGTTGGCAATGTCTGTGGGTTCGGTGTATTTTTTTGTCATTTTGGACTAATTCTGAGCATATCTGGGAATTACCACCCAGGTTCCTAACATAACTAAAGAAAGCCTTGTGATTATCCTTAGTGTCCTGTGCAATTTTTCTCTTGAAGCTGGCCTTAGACAATTTTATGAGTGCCCGTAGTTTTTTGCTAATACTGATAAGTGATGCCTTCCCTTTTTGGGATTTTGCTCTATCATTTACTAGCTTCCTCCTTCTATTGTATAGTTTGTTTATGGCTGGAGTCCGCCAGACAGGATGTCTGCCTTTGGAGGATTGGGTCTTGGTTTTATTTGGGATAGCATGATCCATGCATTCCTGAAGGTGTTCATAGAATGCGTTTATAAAGGATTCTGCAGTCTGGGCCGTATTTTCCACAGGCCCGGGGGCTTTGAAGGATACCACCTCGGTTTTGAGGACTGTGAAATTTGCTTTAGAGAAGTTTTTCACTGTGGTTTTCTGGGCAGGGGGTGGGGTCGGGATGTGAATATCCAGTGAGATTAGTTTATGGTCTGATCTTACCAGTGAGGGATACACTTCTGGTCTGGATCATAGAGTCCCCATGTTGGTGATGATCAGGTCCAGTATGTTTTCCCCTCTTGTGGGAGTGGTAACAAGTTGTTCCATAGCATTTGAGTTTATAAATTCTAGGAACCTTTGGGCTAGAGTGTTGGAGCTAGAGTAATGCTCCCAGTCTATGTTTGGGTAGTTGAAGTCACCCAATATAATGGTGTTTGGAGAGACCTTCATATTTTCCAGTGTTCTCAGGAAGGCCGAGTGGGGTTCCTGGGTTTGGGAGGGTGGTCTGTAGCAGGCTATAAACTGGAAGGCAGTTTTACCCACTGTTAGTTGCACATGGATAGTCTCTGATGCTTCGTGCTTTGCCACCAACCTGGAGGTGTGGATATCTTTGATGAATATCTATACTCCCCCTCCTTTTGTGGTTCGGTCCAAGTTTTGGGGCTGAAAAGCATGGTATGAGGTGTAACCTGGTAGCGCTGGGGTGCTCTCAGGAGCCCTGAACCAGGTTTCTGTTACTGCACAGATATCGATGTTCTCCATGCTAAGGAGAGTTTCGAGTGCATGCATCTTGAGGTTTAGACTTCTGGCGTTGAGTAGCATTACTCTTAGTTTCTTATCCCTTGTGATACCTATGGAGGTGGGTTTGTCTTTTGAGCCTTGCCTAAAAAAGGCACTATGGCAAGAGCCTTTGCCAATATCTGAAAGCCCAGGGGTGACAGGTGCAAGCCATCCCTAGCAAAGCATCGTGGCTTGTCGAGCATATCATCCCAAGCTGCCAGGCGTTGGATCCCCTTTGAATGACACCAGTACTTAAGCCAGTTGTTGAAATTGATCATCTTGTCTTCATATTGTGGCATCATTCTTGGTGAGGGTAAGATGCTACTCAAGGTCAGGGTCATACCAGCCTGGGCTACATACTCAGAGAGCTCCTCTATGTCTCTTTTCATGTAGTCCAGGGAGGTACATCTCAGGTCATTCACACCAGCATGGACAATGACTGAGTTATATTTGTACTTGCCTTGGAGTGACCTGAGTGCTTGTATTATGTGGCGGATCCTAGCGCCCGACAGGCTGCTCACCGTGACCCTCTCCTTGTTCAGCCTGGTGAGCGGGACGTCAGTGTGCCTGACGATAGAGTCACCTATTACAAGTGTATAAGGTGTGTTGTTTAGTCTTAAGGGCTGTGACTGTTTGGCACACTGGCTTTGTGAGATATGTGTTGTACGTGTTTTGTTTTGGGGTAGCGGTTTCTTGGGTGTCTGCTTTGGAGGTCTCTGTTGCTTAGGCAGATCTTTATTTAGTGCCTCCGAGTATGTTTTTGTGTGATTATGTGTTTGGTTTGCTGTCGTGGTAGGTCTATGTGAGACTGGAATTGTAGTGTGGTTTCCTTCTCCTCCTGACTGGTTATGCCAGTGCTGAGTTGAGAGCTTAGCCTCCAGTTTGGCTATATGGTTGCATCTCTCACATGTGTTGGAATTTGTTGGGAGGAGGAGAGGGTTGTCTGTGTACATGAAGCAGTTGTAACATTGCCTCAAGATTCCCAGATTCACCAGCTGGACCGGAAAGGAGATTGACAACTGACCTTTGGACATGCTAGAATAATATTGGGAATTCCTTTATAATTAAAAACAAGGGCCAGTGGGGAGTGAGGGTGTAGTGCTTTTAATTTTTAGTGCTGACATATAATTTCTTTAGTGAGCAAGTGCCAGGTAACTTAAGTGCAATGTGTTACAGGTAACTTAAATGCAAAAATGACAAACAGTAACTTTCTTTCAAGTGAAACAAGGAAATAAGTACAGTAAGCAATGCAGATATCACTAGTGATCCACAGAAGCACTGAGAAGCTGCGTATTACGTGGAATTAGCGTTCCAGGGAAATAACAAGCAAACAAACAACAAGCATATAAACAAAGCTAGATTCAGCAGGCCTGGATCTAGTCTATGCTACAGCAAACAAGGTGTACCAATTTCAGTAAGATACAGTTCAAATATTCAGGCACTATAAACCTTTAACCAGAAATTCCCTGCTCAGAAGGGCAGAGTCCAGCCTCTTCTCCCACAAGAGTGCAGAGCACGAACCTTCTTAATGTAAAATAACTGGCCTGAAGCCCAAGTGCTTAAACCAGAACTAATACACTTTAAGAATAACAGACACTGGGCTCTCAATCAGCGGTTCCCAACTTAGAAGGATGAAAGCTATCTGTCCTGCCACCACAGTGCATGCCACAAACCTTCCTAATGTAAAACAACTGGTCTGAAGCCCAAGTGCTTAATCCAAAAGACTTAGAATGACAGCTACACTTTAATCAAGTTACTACCAAGCAGTAATAAATACAATTGAATACTTTAGAGAATGCATGGATTAGTGCTCAAGTTACACAAACAAGGCTAGATCCAGCAGGCCCGAATCCACCAGCAGGCCCGAATCCAGTCTATGCCACAGCAAACAAGGCACACCAACTTCAGTAAGAAGCAGTTCAGATATGCATGCACTATAAGCCTTTAACCAGAAATTCCCAGCTCAGAAGGGCAGAGTTCAGCCTCTCCTCCCACAAGAGTGCAGACCACGAACCCTCTTAATGTAAAATAACTGGCCTGAAAGCCCAAGTGCGTAACCCAGAATTAATACACTTTTAGAATAACAGACACTGAGCCCTCAATCAGCAGTTCCCAACCTAGAAGGATGTAAGCTACCTGTTCTGCCACTACAGTGCAGACCACAAACCCTCTCAGTGCAAAACAACTGGTCCGAAGCCCAAGTGTTTAAACCAAAAGGCTTAGAATGAGTTACACCAAGCAGTAATAAATACAATTGAGTACTTTTAAGATGATGCAAAAGTAAAATAAAGTAGGTAGAAACACAAGTACAGTAAAAGCAGATGAAATTTTTTTTTTCAGAGCAAGTGCTGAGATCAAAGAAACAGATTTGAGTGCTGAAACTAGAAAACTGGCTAGTTATAAGAAAAAAAACTAAGCTAGAAGGCTTCCCTCCAACACAGAAGGGCTTGGGGGCTCAGAAGCCTACAAATAGTCTATACCACTTAACAGGAAAGGCAGGAAACAAGCTTAATTTTTTTTTCTGTTTCCCAGATGCTCTCTTTGTACACAGTAGGAGTGCCTGAAATCAGAATATGATCTCACTGCACTCAGTTGAGTGAGCAAATCAGATGGGCCCAGAAGGAGTATCCAAACACAAATTTACAAGAGGGGCGGGCAGTTTCAAGGCCACTAAGATTAACACCAAAACAAAAACAGGGAGAGTGGGTGGGACTAACGGAAGACCAGAATCAAAACTTCCAATTCAGTTAATATTCCTGCAACACAGTTAAAATCAATTTAAATACTGTATTTTTTGAAAAAAGTGCAGATAAAGGTACTTAAATTCTCTTATACGTCCAGTTGAATACAGCTAGTTCTTAGCTGGCCAAAGCTGAGGTTTTTAAGCAGAAAATATTTCACACTGTACCACTTAAATAGGCAAGGACAGGAAATCAAAGAATGTGGCTACCCCCACACCTGTAATTACTAGCAAATAACAAAATTCAGCAAACACTGACTAACTTCCAGTTCAGTTAATATTCCTGCAACACAGTTAAAATCAATTTAAATACTGTATTTTTGGAAAAAAAGTGCAGATAAAGGTACTTAAATTCTCTTATACGTCCAGTTGAATATAGTTAGTTCTTAGCTGGCCAAAGCTGAGGTTTTTAAGAAAATATTTCACACTGTACCACTTAAATAGGCAAGGACAGGAAATCAAAGAATACCTGTAATTACTAGCAAATAACAAAATTCAGCAAACACTGACTAACTTCCAGTTCAGTTAATATTCCTGCAACACAGTTAAAATCAATTTAAATACTGTATTTTTTGAAAACAAAAGTGCAGATAAAGGTACTTAAATTCTCTTATACGTCCAGTTGAATACAGCTAGTTCTTAGCCAGCCAAAGCTGAGGTTTTTAAGCAGAAAATATTTCACACTGTACCACTTAAATAGGCAAGGACAGGAAATCAAAGAATGTGGCTACACCCACACCTGTAATTACTAGCAAATAACAAAATTCAGCAAACACTGACTAACTTCAGTTCAGTTAATATTCCTGCAACACAGTTAAAATCAATTTAAATACTGTATTTTTGGAAAAAAAAAAGTGCAGATAAAGGTACTTAAATTCTCTTATACGTCCAGTTGAATACAACTAGTTCTTAGCCAGCCAAAGCTGAGGTTTTTAAGCAGAAAATATTTCACACTGTACCACTTGAATAGGCAAGGACAGGAAATCAAAGGATGTGGCTACCCCCACACCTGTAATTACTAGCAAATAACAAAATTCAGCAAACACTGACTAACTTCCAGTTCAGTTAATATTCCTGCAACACAGTTAAAATCAATTTAAATACTGTATTTTTGAAAACAAAAGTGCAGATAAAGGTACTTAAATTCTCTTATACGTCCAGTTGAATACAGCTAGTTCTTAGCCGGCCAAAGCTGAGGTTTTTAAGAAAATATTTCACACTGTACCATTTAAATAGGCAAGGACAGGAAATCAAAGAATGTGGCTACCCCCACACCTGTAATTACTAGCAAATAACAAAATTCAGCAAACACTGACTAACTTCCAGTTCAGTTAATATTCCTGCAACACAGTTAAAATCAATTTAAATACTGTATTTTTGGGGGAAAAAGTGCAGATAAAGGTACTTAAATTCTCTTATACGTCCAGTTGAATACAGCTAGTTCTTAGCCAGCCAAAGCTGAGGTTTTTAAGCAGAAAATATTTCACACTGTACCACTTAAATAGGCAAGGACAGGAAATCAAAGAATGTGGCTACCCCCACACCTGTAATTACTAGCAAATAACAAAATTCAGCAAACACTGACTAACTTCCAGTTCAGTTAATATTCCTGCAACACAGTTAAAATCAATTTAAATACTGTATTTTTGAAAACAAAAGTGCAGATAAAGGTACTTAAATTCTCTTATATGTCCAGTTGAATACAGCTAGTTCTTAGCCAGCCAAAGCTGAGGTTTTTAAGCAGAAAATATTTCACACTGTACCACTTAAATAGGCAAGGACAGGAAATCAAAGAATGTGTCTACTCCCACACCTGTAATTACTAGCAAATAACAAAATTCAGCAAACACTGACTAACTTCCAGTTCAGTTAATATTCCTGCAACACAGTTAAAATCAATTTAAATACTGTATTTTGGAAAAAAAAAGTGCAGATAAAGGTACTTAAATTCTCTTATATGTCCAGTTGAACACAGCTAGTTCTTAGCCGGCCAAAGCTGAGGTTTTTAAGAAAATATTTCACACTGTACCACTTAAATAGGCAAGGACAGGAAATCAAAGAATGTGGCTAACCCCACACCTGTAATTACTAGCAAATAACAAAATTCAGCAAACACTGACTAACTTCCAGTACAGTTAATATTCCTGCAACACAGTTAAAATCAATTTAAATACTGTATTTTTGGAAAAAAAAAGTGCAGATAAAGGTACTTAAATTCTCTTATACGTCCAGTTGAATACAGCTAGTTCTTAGCCGGCCAAAGCTGAGGTTGTTGCTAATGTACATCTGTTAAAATACAGTTGTTAATGTACACATCTAAATATACAGCAACTAATGTACATATCTGAACATACAGTTACTAATGTACACACCCTAATATACAGTTACTAATGTGCACATCTTAACATGAAGTTAATAATGTACACAATTTAACATACAGTTACTAATATACACATCTTAAAATGCAGTTACTAATGTACACATCTTAACATGCAGTTACTAATGTACACATCTTAATATGCAGGTGCTAATGTCCATATCTTAATATACAGTTATGAATATACACATATTAATATACAGCTACAAATGTACATATCTTAATATACAGTTAGCAATGTACACATCTTAATATAGAGTTACTAATGTACATATCTTCATATACAGTTAAAATATACATATCTTAATTTGCAGTTACTAATGTACACATCTTAAAATACAGCTACTAATGTACACATCTTAATATCATTTATTAATGTGCACATCTTAACAGACAGCTGCTAGTGTACACATCTTAACATGCAAGTTACTAATGTACACATCTTATACAGTTACTAATGTACACATCTTAACATACAGTTATTAATGTATACATCCTAATATACAGTTATTAATGTACATATCTTAACATACAGTTACTAATGTACATTTCTTAATATACAGCTATGAATGTACACATCTTAACATACAGTTATTAGTGCACACATTTCAAAACACAGCTATTAATGTACATATCTTAATATACAGTTACAAATGTACACATCTTAATATAAAGCACCTAATGTTTTGTTTGTCTTTTCGGCTTTTCTAGGTTAGGGGTTGCCACAACAAAACTCCGGTCCATTAATGATTGGCAGTACATTTTGTTGGAGCCAAGTTGCCAGCCTGATGCCCAATCTTCAGTGAAGGCACGTCCATTCACGCATGTCTTTTGGACGCCACTTGACCGCAGGGAGGACATGCGGACTCCACAGAGAAGGCACTCCAGCTGAGAGCCGAACAGGAGAACCTCTACGTATCTTAATATGCAGTTACAAATTTACACATCTTAATATACAGTTACTAATGTACACATCTTAATATACAGCTACTAATGTGCACATCTTAATATACAGCTACTAATGTACACATCTTAACATACAAGTTACTAATGTAGACATCTTAACATGCAGTTTCTAATGTACACATCCTAATATACAGGTATTACTGTACATATCTTAACATACAGTTACTAATGTACATCTCTTAATATACAGCTACTAATGTACACATCTTAATATACAGCTACTAATGCACACATCTTAACATACAGTTACTAAATTACACATCTTAGCATACAGCTATTAATGTCCATATCTTAACATACAAGTTACTAATGTACATCCCTTAATATACTGTTGCTAATGTACACATATTAATATACAGGTACTATTGTACACATCTTAACATACAGTTACTAATGTACACACCTTAATATACAGTTACTAATGTACACATCTTACCATGCAGTTACTAATCTACACATCTTAACATGAAGTAACAAATGTACACAACTTAGCATACAGTTACTACTATACACATATTAACATGCAGTTACTAATGTACACATCCTAATATACAGTTACTAATGTACACATCTTAATATACAGGTACTAATGTACAAAGCTTAATATAAAGTTGTTAATGTTCACATCTAAATATACAGTTACAAATGTACACATCTTAATATACAGTTACTCACTTACACCTCTTAACATACAGTTACTAATGTACACATCCTAATACACAGCTATTAATGAACACATCTTAACAAATAGGTTACTAATGTACTCATTTAATATACAGTTGCTGATGTACACATCTTAATATACAGCTACTAATGTACTTATCTTAATATACACTTACAAATGTACGTATCTTAATATACAGTTACTAATGTACACATCTTAATATACAGCTACTAGTGTGCATATACTAATATACAGTTACAAATGTACATATCTTAATATACAGTTACTAATGTATACATCTTAATATACATCTGCTAATGTACACATCTTAACATACAGTTTCTAATGTGCACATCCTAATATACAGTCATTAATGTACATATCTTAACATACAGTTACTAATGTACATTTCTTAATATACAGTTACTAATGTGCACATCTTAATATACAGCTACAAATGTACACATCTTAATATACAGTTACTAATGTACATTCTTAATATACGGCTAGTAATTTGCACATCTTAATATACAGCTACTAATGTACACATCTTAACATACAGCTATTAATCTACACATTTCAATACACAGCTATTAATGTACATATCTTAATACAGAGTTACGAACATACACATCTTAATATAAAGAAATGAATGTTTTGTTTGTCTTTTCAGCTTTTCCCAGTTAGGGCTCGCCACAGCGGAACTCCAGTCTGCTAATGACTGGCAGAAGATTTTCATGGTGCCGAGTTGCCAACCCGACGCCTAACATTCAGCAAAGGCATGCCCATTCACGCATGTCTTTTGGAGGCCACACGACTGTGGGGAGGACATGCAGACTCCACACAGAAGGCTCTCCAGCTGAGAACTGAACAGGAGAACCTCTACGTATTTTAATATACAGTTACAAATTTACACATCTTAATATAAAGTTACTAATGTACACATCTTAATATACAGTTACTAATGTATACATCTTATCATACAAGTTACTAATGTAGACATCTTAACATACAGTTACTAATGTACATCTCTTAATATACAGCTACTAATGTGCACATTAACATACAGCTACTAATCTACATATCTTAACATACAGTTACTAATGTATACATCTTAGCATAGAGGTACTAATGTACACATCTTAATATACAGCTACTAATGCACACATCTTAACATACAGTTACTAATGTACACATCTTAATATACAGCTATTAATGTCCATATCTTAACATACAGCTACTAATGTACATCCATTAATATACCGTTGCTAATGTACACAAATTAATATTCAGCTACTAATGTACACATTTTAACATACAGTTACTAATGTGCACACCTTAATATACAGTTACTAATGTACACATCTTACCATACAGTTACTAATATACACAACCTAATATTCAGTTATGAATGTACACATCTTAACATGAAGTAACTAATATACACAGCTTAGCATACAGTTACTAATATACACATCTTAACAAGCAGTTACTAATGTACGCATCCTAAAATATAGTTACTAATGTACACATCCTAATATACAGGTACTAATGTACATAGCTTAGTAAACAATTACAAATGTACACATCTTAATATACAGTTACTAATGTACACATCTTACTATACAGCTACCAATGCACATATTATAATATACAGTTAAAAATGTACATATCTTAATTTACACTTACTAATGTACACATCTTAAAATACAGCTAGTAATGTACACATCTTAATATCAGATATTAATGTATACATCTTAATATAACCCTATTATTGTATACATCTTAACATACAAGTTACTAACGTACACATCTTAATATACTAATGTAAACATCTTAACATACAGTTACTAATGTACACATACTAATATACAGTTATTAATATACATATCTTAACATACAGTTACTAATGTACATCTCAATATACAGTTACTAATGTAGACATCTTAATATACAACTACTAATGTACACATCTTAACATACCATTACTAATGTACATCTCTTAATATACAGTTACTAATGTGCACATCTTAATATACAGCTACTAATGTGCACATCTTAACATGCAGTTATTAATGTACACATCCTAATATACAGCTATTAATGTACACATCTTAACATACAAGTTACTAATGTACTCATCTTAATATACAGTTGCTGATGTACACATCTTAATATACAGCTACTAATGTAACTATCTTAATATACAGTTACAAATGTACATATCTTAATATACAGTTACTAATGTACACATCTTAATATACAGGTACTAATGTACATCTCTTAATATAAAGTTGTTAATGTTCACATCAAAATATACAGGTACAAATGTACACATCTTAATATACAGTTACTAATTTACACATCTTAACATACAGTTACTAATGTACACATCCTAATACACAGCTATTATTGAACACATCTTAACAAACAGGTTACTAATGTACTCATCTTAATATACAGTTGCTGATGTACACATCTTAATATACAGCTAATAATGTACCTATCTTAATATACACTTACAAATGTACATATCTAAATATACAGTTACTAATGTACACATCTTAATATACAGCTACTAATGTATACATCTTAACATACAGTTATTAATGTATACATCTTAATATGCAGCTACTAATGTACCCATCTTAACATACAACTTATACAGTTACTAATGTACACTACTTAACATACAGTTACTAATGCACACATCCTAAAATACAGTTATTACTGTACATATCTTAACATACAGTTACTAATGTACATCTCTTAATATACAGCTAGTAATGTACACATCTTAACATACAGCTACTAATCTGCACATTTTATACAGCTACTAATGTACACATTTTAATATACAGTTACTAATGTGCCTATCTTAATATACAGTTACAAATGTACATATCTTAATTTACAGTTAGCAATGTATACATTGTAATGTATACCTACTAATGTACACATCTTAATATACAGCTACAAATGTACACATCTTAAGATACAGTTATTAATGTACACATCTTAATATACAGCTATTAATGTACATATATTAACATAGAGTTTCGAATGTACACATCTTAATATACAGCTACTAATGTACACATCTTAATATACAGTTATTAACCTACACATCCTAATATACAGCTACTAATGTACACATTTTAACATACAAGTTAATAATATACAAATCTTAACATACAGTTACTAATGTATACATCTTAGCATAGAGGTACTAATGTACACATCTTAATATACAGCTGCTAATGTACACATCTTAACATGCAGTTACTAATGTACACGTCTTAATATACAGCTACTAATGTACACATCTTAACATACAGTTACTAATGTACACATCTTAATATACAGCTATTAATGTCCATATCTTAACATACAGTTACTAATGTACATCTCTTAATATACAGTTGCTAATGTACACATCTTAATATACAGCTACTAATGTACACATCTTAACATACAGTTACTAATGTACACACCTTAATATACAGTTACTAATGTACACATCTTAACATACAGTTACTAATGTACACATCCTAATATACAGTTACTAATGTACACATCTTAACATGAAGTAAATAATGTACACAACTTAGCATACAGTTACTAATACACACATCTTAACATCCAGTTACTAATAAACACATCTTAACATACAGTTACAAATGTATACATGTTAATATCCAGGTATTAATGTACACATCTTAGTATACAACTACTAATATACATATCTTAATATACAGTTAGTAATGTAAACATCTTAATATACAGCTACTAATGTACATATCTTAATATATACTTACAAATGTACATATCTTAATTTACAGTTACTAATATACACATCTTAATATAAAGCTACTAATGTATACACCTTAATATCAGTTATCAATGTACACATCTTAATATACAGCTACTAATGTACACATCTTAACATACAAGTTACTAATGTACACATCTTAATGTCCACATCCTAATATACAGTTATTAATGCACATATCTTAACATACAGTTACTAATGTACATCTCTTAATATACAGCCACTAGCGTACACATCTTGAAAACAGCTACTAATCTACATATCTTAACATACAATTACTAATGTATACATCTTAGCATAGAGGTACTAATGTACACATCTTAATATACAGCAACTAATATTTTGTTTGTCTTTTTGGCTTTTCCTGGTTAGAGGTCACCACAGTGGAACTCCGGTCCGTTAATGATTGGCAGTAGATTTTGATGGTGCTGAGTTGCCATCCCGATGCCCAACCTTCAGCGAAGGCATGCCCATTCATGCATGTCTTTCAGAGGCCACTCGACCGTGAGGAGGACATGCAGACTCCACAGAGAAGGCACTCCAGCTGAAAATCGAACAGGAAAACCTCTATGTATCTTAATATAGTTACAGATTTACACATCTTAATATACAGTTACTAATGTATACATCTTAATATATAGTTACTAATGTACAAATCTTAATATGCAGCTACTAATGTACACATCTTAACATACAAGTTACTAATGGGCACATCTTAACATACAGTTTCTAATGTACACATCCTAATATACAGTTATTAATGTGCATATCTTAACATACAGTTACTAATGTACATATCTTAACATACAGCTACTAATGTACACATGTTAACATACAGTTACTAATGTACATCCCTTAATATATAGTTGCTAATATACACATCTTAATCTACAGCTACTAATGGACACATCTTAACATACAGTTACTAATGTACATACCTTAATATACAGTTACTAATGTACACATCCTAATATACAGTTACAAATGTACACATCTTAATATACAGTTACTAATGTACACATCTTACTATACAACTGCTAATGTACATATCTTAATATACAGTTAGTAATGTAAGCATCTTAATATACAGCTAATAATGTACACATCTTAATACACAGTTACTAATGTACATATCTTAATATAAAGTTACAAATGTACACATCTTAATATACAGCTACTAATGTGCACATCTTAATATATAGCTACTAATGTACACATTTTAATATACAGTCACTAATGTGGCTATCTTAATATACAGTTACAAATGTACATATCTTAATTTACAGTTACCAATGTACACATCTTATTGTACAGCTACTAATGTTCACATCTTAAAATACAGCTACTAGTGCACACATCTTAAGATACAGATATTAATGTAAACATCTTATTATACACCTATTAATGTACATATCTTAACATAAAATTACTAATGTACACATCTTTATATATAGCTACTAATGTACACATCTTAATATACAGTTATTAATGTACACATCCTAATATACAGCTACTAATGTACACATCTTAACATACAAGTTACTAATGTACACATCTTAACATGCACTTACTAATGTACACATCCTAATAAAGAGTTATTAATGTACATATCTTAACATACAGTTACTAATGTACATCTCTTAATATACAGCTACTAATCTACACATCTTAACATACAGTCACTAAGGCATACATCTTAGCATAGAGGTACTAATGTACACATCTTAATATACAGCTACTAATGCACACATCTTAACATACAGTTACTAATGTACATCCCTTAATATATAGTTGCTAATATACACATCTTAATCTACAGCTACTAATGGACACATCTTAACATACAGTTACTAATGTGCATACCTTAATATACAGTTACTAATGTACACATCCTAATATACAGTTACAAATGTACACATCTTAATATACAGTTACTAATGTACACATCTTACTATACAACTGCTAATGTACATATCTTAATATTCAGTTAGTAATGTAAGCATCTTAATATACAGCTAATAATGTGCACATCTTAATACACAGTTACTAATGTACATATCTTAATATACAGTTACAAATGTACACATCTTAATATACAGCTACTAATGTGCACATCTTAATATATAGCTACTAATGTACACATTTTAATATACAGTCACTAATGTGGCTATCTTAATATACAGTTACAAATGTACATATCTTAATTTACAGTTACCAATGTACACATCTTATTGTACAGCTACTAATGTTCACATCTTAATATACAGCTACTAGTGCACACATCTTAAGATACAGATATTAATGTAAACATCTTATTATACACCTATTACTGTACATATCTTAACATAAAATTACTAATGTACACATCTTTATATATAGCTACTAATGTACACATCTTAATATACAGTTATTAATGTACACATCCTAATATACAGCTACTAATGTACACATCTTAACATACAAGTTACTAATGTACACATCTTAACATGCACTTACTAATGTACACATCCTAATATACAGTTATTAATGTACATATCTTAACATACAGTTACTAATGTACATCTCTTAATATACAGCTACTAATCTACACATCTTAACATATAGTTACTAATGTATACATCTTAGCACAGAGGTACTAATGTACACGTCTTAATATACAGCTACTAATGTCCACATCTTAATATACAGCTACTAATGTACATATTTTAACATAAAGCTAGTAAATCTTAACATACAGCTACTAATGTACACGTTAACATACAGCTAATAATGTACACATCTTAATATACAGCTATTAATTTCCATATCTTAACATACAGTTACTAATGTACATCCCTTAATATACAGTTGATAATGTACACATCTTAATATACAGCTAATAATGTACACATCTTAACATACAGCTACTAATGTACACACCTTAATATACAGTTACTAATGAACAGATCTTAACATACAGTTACTAATGTACACATCCTAATATACAGTTACTAATGTACACATCTTAACATGAAGTAACTAATGTACACAACTTAGCATACAGTTACTAATAAACACATTTAAACATGCAGTTTCAAATGTACACATCTTAACATAAAGTTATTAATGTACAAATCTTAATATACAGGTACTAATGTACATAGCTTAATATACAGTTACAAGTGTACACATCTTAATATACAGTTAGTAATGTAAGCATCTTAATATACAGCTACTAATGTACATATCTTAAAATACAGTTACAAATATACATATCTTAATATACAGTTATTAATGTATAAATCTTATTATAGCGCTAGAAATGTACACATCTTAACATACAAGTTAGCAATGTACACATTTTATACAGTTACTAAAGTACAAAACTTAACCTACAGTTACTAATGTACACATCCTATTATACAGTTATTAATGTACATATCGTAACATACAGTTACTAATGTACATCTTTTAATATACAGCTAGTAATATGCACATCTTAATATACAGTTATTTGTGTGCACGTCTGAATACACAGCTATTAATGTACATATCTTAACATACAGTTACGAATGTACACATCTTAATATACAGCTATTAATGTCCATATCTTAACATACAGTTACTAATGTACATTCCTTAATATGCAGTAGCTAATCTACACATCTTAATATATAGCTTCTCATGTGCACAACTTAACATACAGTTACTAATATACACAACTTAATATACAGTTACTAATGTACACATCTTAATATACAGTTACTAATGTACAAATCTTAATATACAGTTACTAATGTACACATCTTAACATGAAAGTAACTAGTGTACACAACTCAGCATACAGTTACTAATATAAGCATCTTAACATGCAGTTACTAATGTACACATCTTAACATACAGTTACTAATGTACACATCTTTATAAATAGGTACTAATGTACATAGCTTAATATACAGTTACAAATGTACACATCTTAATATACAGTTACTAATGTAGAAATCTTAGTATACAGCTACTAAGGTACATATCATAATATACTGTTAGAAATGTAAACATCTTAATATGCAGCTAGTAATATATATATCTTAATATACAGTTAAAAATGTACATATCTTAATTTACAGTTACTAATGTACACATCTTAAAATACAGCTACTAATGTACACATCTTAATATCAGTTATTAACAAACACATCTTACTATACAGCTGTTAATGTACACTCCTTAGCATACAAATTACTAATGTACACATCTTAATATATTAATGTAAACATCTTAACATACAGTTACTAATGTACACATACTAATATACAGTTATTAATGTACATATCTTAACATACAGTTACTAATGTATAACTCAATATACAGTTACTATTGTACACTTCTTAATATACAACTACTAATGTACACATCAAACATACAGTTACTAATGTACATCTCTTAATATACAGTTACTAATGTGCAAATCTTAATATACAGCTACTAATGTACACATCTTAACATACAGCTATTAATGTACACATCATGATATACAGCTACTAATGTGCATATCTTAATATACAGTTACTATTGTACACATCTTAATAGACAGTTACTAATGTCCACCTCTTAACATACAGTTACTAATGTACACATCCTAATATACAGCTATCAATGTACACATCTTAGCATACAAGTTACTAATGTACTCTTCTTAATATACAGTTGCTGAGGTACATATCTTAATATACAGCTAATGTACATATCTTAATATACAGTTACAAATGTTATCTGTTAATATACAGTTAATAATGAACACATCTAAATATATAGCTACTAATGTACATATCTTACTATACAGTTACAAATGTACATATCTTAATATACAGTTACTAATGTACACATCTTAATATACAACTACTAATGTACACATCTTAATATACAGTTGTTAATGCATAAATCTTATTATAGTGCTAGAAATGTACACATCTTAATATACAGTTACTAATGTAAACATCCTAATATACAGTTAGTAATGTACATATTGTAACATACAGTTACTAATGTTCATCTCATAATATACAGCTACTAATGTGCACATCTTAATATACAGCTACTAATGTCCACATCTTAATACACAGTAACTAATGTGCCTATCTTAATATACAGTTACAAATGTACATATCTTAATTTACATTTACCAATGTACACATCTTAATGTACCGCTACTAATGTGCACATATTAATATACAACTATAATGTACACATCTTAAGACACAATTATTAATGTACACATCTTAATTAACAGCTATTAATGCACAAATCCTAACATACAGTTACTAATGTGCACATCTTCATATACTGCTACTTAATATAGAGTTATTAATCTACACATCTTAATATACAGCTACTAATGTACCTATCTTCATACACCATTACAAATGTACATATCTTAATACACAGTTACTAATGTACACATCTTAATATACAGCTACTAATGTACGCCTCTTATACAGTTACTAATGTACACATCCCAATATGCAGTTATTAATGTACATATCTTAACATATAGTTACTAATGTACATCTCTTAAGATACAACTACTAATGTACACATCTTAACATACAGCTACTAATCTACAAATCTTAACATACAGTTACTAATGTATACATCTTAGCATAGAGGTACTAATGTACACATCTTAATATACAGCTGCCAATGTACACATCTAAACATACAGTTACTAATGTACACATCTTAATATACAGCTACTAATGTGCACATCTTAACATACATTTACTAATGTACATCCCTTAATATACAGTTCCTAATGTACACATCTTAATTTACAGCTTCTAATGTGCACATCTTAACATACAGTTACAAATATACACACCTTATATACACATCCTAATATACATTTACTAATATACATATCTTAACTTGAAGTAACTAATGTACACAAATTAGCATACAGTTACTAATATAGACATCTTAACATGCAGTTACTAATGTACACATCTTAAAATACAATTACTAATGTACACATCTTAATATACAGGTACTAATGTACATAGCTTAATATACAGTTACTAATGTACACATCTTACTATACAGCTATTAATGTACATATCTTAATATACAGTTAGTAATGTAGTCATCTTAATGTACACCTACTAATATACATATCTTAATATGCAGTTACAAATGTACATATCTTAATTTACAGTTACTAATGTACAAATCTTAAAATACAGTTATTAATGTACACATCTTAATATCAGTTATTAATGTACACATTTTAATATACAGTTAAAAATATACACATCTTAATATACAGTTATTAATGTATACATCTTAAAATACAGCTATTAATGTACACATTTTAACATCCAAGTTAATAACGCACACATCTTATACAATTACAAATGTACACATATTAACATACAGTTACTAATGTACACAACCTAATATACAGTTATTAATGTACATATCTTAACATACAGTTGCTAATATACATCTCTTAATATACAGCTAGTAATGTGCACATCTTAATATACAGCTACTAATGTACACATTTTCACATACAGTTATTAGTGTACACATCTCAATACAAGGCTATTATTGTACATATCTTAAAATACAGTTACAAATGTACACATCTTAATATACAGCAACTATTTTAAATATCTTAATATACAGTTACAAATTTACATATCTTAATATACAATTACTAATGTACACATCTTAATATACAGTTACTAATGTACACATCTTAATATACTGTTACTAATGTACACATCTTAATATATAGCTACTAATGTACGCATCTTAACATACAAGTTACTAATATACACATTTTAACATACAGTTTCAAATGTACACATCCTAATATACAGTTATTAATGTACATGTCTTAACATACAGTTACTAATGTACATCTCTTAATATACAGCTACTCATGTGCACATCTTAACATACAGCTAATAATGTATGCAGCTTAACATACAGTTACTAATGTATACATCTTAACATAGAGGTACTAATGTACACATCTTAATATACAGCTATGAATGTACACATCTGAATATACAGCTACTAATTTACATATCTTAACATAAAGTAACTAATATACACATCTTAATATACAGCTACTAATGTAAACATCTTAACATTACGTTACTAATATACACATCATAATATACAGCTATTAATGTCCATAGCTTACCATACAGTTACTAATGTATTTCTCTTAATATACAGTTAAAGTACACATCTAAATATACAGCTACTAATGTATACATCTTAACATGCAGTTACTAATCTACACACCCTAATATACAGTTACTAATGTACACATCTTAACATGAAGTTACTAATGTACACAACTTAAAATACAGTTACTAATGTGCACATCTTAATATGCAGGTACTAATGTCCATATCTTAATATACAGTTAGGAATGTACACATATTAATACACACCTACTAATGCACTTATCTTAATATACAGTTAGTAATGTACACATCTTAATATACAGCTACTATTGTGCATATCTTAATATACAGTTAAAATGTGCATATCTTAATTTACAGTTACTAATGTACATATCCTAAAATACAGTTACTAATGTACACATCTTAATATCAGTTATTAATGTACACATCTTAATATACAGCTATTAATGTACACATCTTAACATACAAGTTATTAATGTACACATCTTATACAGTTACTAATGTACAAATCTTAACATACAGTTGCTAATGTACACATCCTAATATACAGTTATTAATGTACATATTTTAATATACAGTAACTAATGTGCATTTCTTAATTTACAGCTAGTAAGATGCACATCTTAATATACAGCTACTAATGTACACATCTTAACATACAGTTGTTGGTGTACACATCTTAATACAATGCTATTAATGTATATATCTTTACATACAGTTATGAATGTACACATCTTAATTTATAGCAACTAATGTACATATCTTAATATACAGTTACAAATGTACACATCTTAACATACAAGTTATTAATGTACACATCTTATACAGCTACTAATGTACAAATCTTAACATACAGTTGCTAATGTACACATCCTAATATACAGTTATTAATGTACATATTTTAATATACAGTAACTAATGTGCATTTCTTAATTTACAGCTAGTAAGATGCACATCTTAATATACAGCTACTAATGTACACATCTTAACACAATGCTATTAATGTATATATCTTTACATACTGTTATGAATGTACACATCTTAATTTATAGCAACTAATGTACATATCTTAATTTACAGTTACTAATGTACACATCTTAACCTACACGTTGTAATCCACAAAATGAAGCAGCTTTTCAGTCAAAACAATAAAGCCCTGAGCAGGGAAGCTTAGAAAATTGTGAAAAAAAACCCACAGATGGCTCAGCACACTTCAGTTTACTTTATTCCACAGAAACACAGCTACATATCTTTATATACAGTTACTAATGTACACATCTTAACATACAGTTACTGATGTACACATCCCAATATGCAGTTATTAATATACATATCATAACATACAGTTACTAATGTACATCTGTAAACATACAGCTACTAATCTACACATCTTAACAGAGAGTTACTAATGTATACCTCTTAGCATAGAGGTACTAATGTACACATCTTAATATACAGCTACTAATGTACACATCTTAACATACAGTTACTAATGTACACATCTTAATATACAGCTACTAATGTACACATCTAACATACAGTTACTAATGTACTCATCTTAATATACAACTAATAATGTCCATATCTTAACATACAGTTACTAATGTACATCCCTCAATATACAGTTCCTAATGTTCACATCTTAATTCACAGCTACTAATGTACACATCTTAACATACAGTTACAAATGTACACACCTTAATATACAGTTACTAATGTTCACATCTTAACATACAGTTACTAATGTACACATCCTAATATGCAGTTACTAATATACAAATCTTAACATGAAGTAACTAATGTACACAAATTAGCATACAGTTACTAATATACACATCTTAACAAGCAGTTACTAATGTACACATCTTAATATACAGTTACTAATGTACATATCTTACTATACAGCTATTAATGTACATATCTTAATATACAGTTAGTAATGTAAACATCTTAATATACAGCTACTAATGTACATATCTTAATATACAGTTACAAATGTACATATCTTAATTTACAGTTACTAATATACACATCTTAAAATACAGCTATTAATGTAGACATCTTAATATCAGTTATTAATGTACACATCTTAAAATACAGCTATTAATGTACATATCTTAACATACAAGTTACTAATGTACACATCTTAATGTACTAATGTAAATATCTTAACATACAATTACTAATGCACACATACTAATATACAGTTAATGTGCATATCCTAACATACAGTTACTAATGTACATCTCAGTATACAGTTACTAATGTACACATCTTAATATAGAACTACTAATGTACACATCTTAACATACAGTTACTAATGTACATCTCTTAATATACAGTTATTAATGTGCACATCTTAATATACAGCTACTAATGTAGACATCTTAACATACAGTTAATAATGTACACATCATGATATGCAGCTACTAATTTGCACATGTTAATATACAGTTACTAATGTACACATATTAATTTACAGTTACTAATGCACACCTCTTAACATACAGTTACTAATGTACACATCCTAATATACAGCTATTATTGTACACATCTTAACATACAAGTTACTAATTTACTCATTTTGATATACAGTTGCTGATGTACATATCTTAATATACAGCTACTAATGTACCTATCTCAATGTATATTTACAAATGTTCATATCTTAATATACAGTTACTAATGTACACATCTTAATATACAGCTACTAATGTACATATCTTAACATACAGATACAAATGTACATATCTTAATATACAGTTACTAATGTGCACATATTAATATACAGCTATTAATGTAGACATCTTAATATACAGTTATTAATGTATACATCTTAATATACAGATACTAATGTATACATCTTAACGTACAAGTTACTAATGTACACATCTTATACAGTTACTAATGTACACATCTTAACATACAGATACTAATGTACACATCTTAATATACAGTTATTAATGTACATATCTTAACATACACTTATTAGTGTACACATCACAATACACAGCTATTAATGTACATATCTTAACACACAGTTACAAATGTACACATCTTTATATACAGCAACTATTATACATATCTTAATATACAATTACAAATTTACACATCTTAATATACAGTTACTAATGTACACATCTTAATATACAGCTACTAATGTACACATCTTAATATACAGTTACTAATGTACACATCTTAATATACTGCTCCTAATGTACACATCTTAACATACAAGTTACTAATGTACACATTTTAACATACAGTTACTAATGTACACATCCTAATATACAGTTATTAATGTACATATCTTAACATACAGTTACTAATGTACATCTCTTAATATACAGCTACTAATGTGCACATTTTAACATACAGCTACTAATGTATACATCTTAATATACAGTTACTAATGTATACATCTTAACATAGAGGTACTAATGTACACATCTTAATATACAGCTACAAATGTACACATCTGAACATACAGCTACTAATTTACACATCTTAACATACAGTTACTAATATAAACATCTTAATATGCAGCTACTAATGTAAACAACTTAACACAACATTACTAATATACACATCTTAATATGCAGCTATTAATGTCCATATCTTAACATACAGTTACTAATGTGCATCTCTTAATACACAGTTGCTAATGTACAGATCTAAATATACAGCTACTAATATACACATCTTAACATACAGTTACTAATGTAAACACCCTAATATACAATTACTAATGTACACATCATAACATACAGTTGCTAATGTACACATCCTAATATGCAGTTACTAATGTACAAATCTTAACATGAAGTTATTAATGTGCACAACTTAAAATACAGTTACTAATATATACATCTTAACATGCAGTTACTAATGTACACATCTTTACATACAGTTACTAATGTACACATATTCAGGTACTAATGTCCATATCTTAATATACAGTTACAAATGTACACATATTAATATACAGCTACTAATATACATATTTTAATTTTCAGTTAGTAATGTACACATCTTAACATACAGCTACTAATGTACATAACTTATTATACAGTTAAAATGTACATATCTTAATTTACAAAACCAACACAGTCCTGGCACTCAAAAGAGGTGGAAATGAATTTCTTTACCACAGCAAAATGTGGAACCAACAGCTTTATTGCATAAAAGCAATTACACCAAAATAGCATTTTCATCTTCTGTTATACTTCATCAGATGCAAAACAGATTTACCAAGCTGTGTCTTCCTTTTATACCACCCATAGTGCATGCAATTATTTAATCAACCAATAAAATCAATACTTTAAAATCATTCTGTTCCTTAAAATGAAATACAATACATTTAAAAATTCATGTTGACAATTATATACTAATGCGACCTAGTCTGTTACATTTGCACATAATTCAAAATGTGCACACCAACAATAAGTAAAATTCATGTGTATATTAAATATAAAATGTATAAATATGTATAATATATAAATATTAAATAAATAAGTAAATATATACATATATAAAAATGTGTGTTGAAATGTATGAAAATGTATATTGTATATGCTGAAATTATTTGTGTCTTTCGGCTTTTCCCGGTTAGGGGTCGCCACAGCGGAACGCCGGTCTGCTAATGATTGGTAGATGATTTTTACATGCCGAGTTACCAGCCCTGATGCACAACCTTAAGCAAAGGTACGCCCATTCACGCATGTCTCCACGCAGAAGACTCTCTAGCTGTGAATCGAACCAGACAGCGTCTTACTGTGAGGCGACAACACTACCGCAGCACAACCACCGTGCATATGCTGAAATAAACATCCTAAATGTGCCACTAAATATTCAAACTTTAACCTGTTATTTTCACTGGTTAAAATATTTTCTATACAATTTATTTATAATTTAGCAGCTCTCATCTTTAAAATTGGTACTATGGATAGATGTTCATTAGTTCCTGAGTGCTTATTAGCCTCCAATACCAACTGCCAAAAAAGCTCCCTCACATCTGTTCTTGTTTCTCTTGCACCACCCCTAGGGTCAGGGACTATCTTTTCCAAAACAAAAAATGTCCACTTGGAATTTTTACAGTCCAATGTGTGCATGTATAATGCATTATTATTGTGTCCTTATAGCGTTCATATGTTCATACACCCTCCTCTTTAGTCTACGTGTGGTCTTGACCACATAAAATGCCCCACATATTTTACATAAAGCGAGGTACACAACCCCCTCACCATTACAGTTGGCAAAGATGTCAGCTTCAATAATCCTCCCTCTCTCCACAATATACACTTTATTCTGATTAATAATGTAGGGGCACTGCGGGCAAGAACCACACTTATAAGTTCCTTTCTTTCTTTGATTAATAACCTTCTTTTCTTGCTCCAAAATGTCCTTAAGATTCCTTCCTTTCTTATAACTGAATTTCAAAGATGCCTTGAACAATACTTCCAAATCAGAATATCCACTACACTTGTCCCAATGTTCAGCTATGATGCCTCTGATAGCTTGTGTGTCCATACAATATTGTAGGACAGAGTCCCCCCCCCCCCCAGGTGATTTTCCATTTCCTTCCTGTTCTTTCCACCTTGTTGTTCTAGGTGTTCTACCTGTGTTAAAACCATAGCGTTGTTCCCATCCTCATTGCCCTCCAGATTCAAACCCAGGATAGGACAAATCCTACCTGTTCTACCCAACCATACCTCGGCCACTGTTTGCTCAATAAGGTCAACTGGGTATTGTCTTTCTATAAACATGGCCTTTAATTTGTTGATTTTTATTTCAAAATCTATATCACAAGAGGTCATTCTAGAGCTATGTATAAACTGCCCCTTTACAATACTCCTTTTTTGTGCAAAAGGGTGGGAACTTGAAAAATGTAAGTAGGAATTAGAAAATGTCCCTTTCCTGTATACCATAGACTTAAAATATTGCTGTTCTGGAAGCTTTTGTAAGGTAATGTCTAGAAAATTCATGTCCCTGTAACTAATGTGATGTGTGAATTTTAAAAATTCAGTGGTTTGTAATGCATAAATTCCATCAATAAGGCTTATGTTCCTATCCAAAAAATACAAATGTCATCTAGCTAACGTTTGTAAAAATTCCAATATTGGGCATACTGGGAAGTAAATACATGTTTTTGTTCCCATATCATAAGTACTATGTTGGCGTATGTAGGGGCACAGCAAGCACCCATAGCCACACCTTGTGTTTGTTTATAAAACTCCCCTTCAAAAAACAAGAAATTGTATTTTAAAACTAGTTCCATAAGCTCCAGGTATACCAAAAACTCATCCTGTTTTAAATTTCCATATTGATGTAATGCTTCCTCAAACTACTCTAAGCCAATCCGGTGGGGTATCACATTGAATAGATCCTGTATATCTAGTGTAACAAATATAATGTTATCTCTGTATATTTCTTTCTTAATATTTCTCAGGAAATCCCAAGAATCCTTTAAAATACCTCCTGCAGTGGTCCAAATTTTCTTTAATTTTAGATATAAAAATTTGGCTAAAGGGTAGGTTTTAGCCTCTCTAGCGGCCCCTATAGGTCTCAAAGGTGGATCTTCGACATTTTTATAGACCTTGTGTATTCCAAAGACTGAGGATACTTGAGGTCTCTCCATCCTTAAATAATTAAAGATGTCGAAACTAATTAATTGGTCTTGTAATATCTCTTTCAATACAAAGTCTATTTTATTGTAAGCAATATTAATTTCATTTTTGTTTGCTCCAACATAACTAGAAATATCATTCAACATATTTAACATTTTACTAGCATATAAAACACTATCCATAATGACCACACCCCCACCCTTGTTAGGTTGCATGACCCTTATATATTAGTTATCCTTGAATTCATCTTACAATGTATTTTCTTCATGGGTAAGATTTAACTTTATACCCCACTTTTGATTCATACTCTGTCTAAGATCTTTCTCCATTTGGAACTCTAAAATTCTTAATTGTGGGTGTAAGGGGGGGGTTGTATATGCTGGTTTTCTTTACCTCGTTCCTTGGGTTATTGTCTTTATATTCTTGCTGGCCTTGGTATATAATTTCCAAATTCTTCTTCCTCAGGAACACTTTCAAATTTATTAAGGTATCCACTATCCTATCCCTGGTGCTAGGGATGAGTTTAAACCCTTTGGAAAATAATCCAAAATGATCTACCTGTATTTCCAAGGAGCTGTAGTTAAAAATATTGAAATTGTCCATGGTATAACATGCACCCACTATGGAGATATTATTCTTTGACAAGTTCTGGTCTCCACCATTTAAGTCCCTTGTTACTTCGTCCCATTGGTGGGTCCCCTCTGGTAATACTGAATGGGAGATTTTTGCCTCGGTCTCTCGGACCTCCTTAGCTCCGGGAATTCTAAAGGGTCATCCAGACTTTCTGTATTCCCCCCTTCCCTCTGATGATATCTTGAATCAAAATCATCCCTCCATGCAGTATTAGCATATGTTTCTGCAAAATGTGCCGCCCCATACTGTTCTCTATACTTTTTCCCTTGTCCAGATGGGAAATATTATTTTTTAGGTGGTGGATAGGCTTTTTTACGTTTGTACTCCCCTATGTCCCTATGTAACTTACCACATTTTCTTTTAAACACCAACCTACATTTTTCCTCCACTTGTTTCTTGATATCCTCATATTTCCTTTTACCTTTGCCAATATTGTACATTAGGTCACTAGTAACCTGTTGGTTAATTTTTCCAATATTAACCTCCAATTTGGACATTTGCCTTTCATTTTCTCTAATAATGGCCTTCATAACCTCATAACCACTGTGATCAAAAATGTTAAGTAGCTTTTCATGAAAAACAGAGATTTCAATAACATTATTCAGATATTTAAAAATTATATGTCCCCTTGGGACAATGCATCGGTTAATACATTCTTTTAAATAATTTTTCACTATACCAAGCATTTTATACTTTATACTCATTTCATTTAACTGCTTAATTCTGTTATTATAACATATGTCCTGTTCGGACTCATACATTTCATTATCATTTACATTTTCAGTCACTAAACCATTGTAGTTGTAAATGATTTATATTGATTTAACCATGTACCAGAGATGTTAAAAGAACATTCTCCATGGTTAAAATTATCCCGTGCATTGTCAACATTAATTCCATGGTCAACTACCACTGTATTACAGTCACCTGTGGTTTTAGGAACACTCCCAGAGTCCACAGTCCCACAATGCGACCTTTCCCGTTGTTCCCTGACATCCCTTCTATTTGGGATAGCATCTTCTCCCCATCGAGTAAACTTTACTTTTTCCTCCCAATACTGAGGCACTGAATGATGATGTCATTTCCCCTCTCCCCTCCTTGGGGCATGCTCCAAATAGAGCTTCCTGGTTTCCAGGTAGGAAAAGTCCTTGTTCTGCCCGTATATTCAAGCCCTGCAAACCCATAGAGGAGTTAACCATATCAGTTCCTCCCGAAGGTGTGCCAAATAACAAAATCAGTTGAGTAAGCTGCCCCTCCACTCGCTGTAGCCAGGCATTCATGCTGTCACTTCCTTCATTCTCATCTGCTCCCTTAAATGGAGAGCAGTTGTCTACCTCCAAATCCTCCATGATCTGTACTAGTAACACCAAAATGAAATGGAGGAAAGAGTGCCCAAAGTAACAAGTAAACCAAAACCAACACAGTCCTGGTCCTACTAATGACCTCATATACAATATTGGGGAAGGTAAAAGGAAATATGAGGATATCAAGAAACAAGTGGAGGAAAAATGTAGGTTGATGTATAAAAGAAAATGTAGTAAGTTAGATAGGGACATAGGGGAGTACAAACATAAAAAAGCCTATCCACCACCTAAAAAATAATATTTCCCATATGGACAAGGGAAAAATTATAGAGAACAGTATGGGGGCGCATGTTTTGCAGAAACATACGCTAATACTGCGTGGAGGGATGATTTTGATTCAAGATATCATCAGAGGGAAGGGTAGAATACAGAAAGTCTGGTTAACCCTTTAGAATTCCTGGAGCTAAGGAGGTCCGAGAGATTGAGGCAAAAATCTCCCATTCAGTATTACCAGAGGGGACCCACAATTGGGAGGAGGTAACAAGGGACTTAAATGGTGGAGACCAGAACTTGTCAAAAAATAATATCTCCATAGTGGGTGCATGTTATACCATGGACAATTTCAATATTTTTAACTACAGCTCCTTGGAAATACGGGTAGATCATTTTGGATTATTTTCCAAGGGGTTTAAATTCATCCCTAGCACCAGGGGTAGGATAGTAGATACCTTAATAAATTTGAAAGTGTTCCTGAGGAAGAAGAATTTGGAAATTATATACCAAGGACAGCAAGGCTATAAAGACAACAACCCAAGGAAGGGGGTTAAAAAAACCAGCATATATAACCCCCCTTACACTCACAATTAAGAAATTTACAGTTCCAAATAGAGAAATATCTTAGACAGAGTATGAATCAAAAGCGGGGTATAAAGTTAAATCTTACCCATGAAGAAAATTCATTATTAGATGAATTCAAGGATAACAAATATATAAGGGTCATGCAACCTGACAAGGGTGGGGGTGTGGTCATTATGGATAGTGTTTTATATTCTAGTAAAATGTTAAATATGTTGAATGATATTTCTAGATATGTTGGAGAAACCAAAAATGAAATTAATATTGCTTACAATAAAATAGACTTTGTATTGAAAGAGATGTTATAAGACCAATTAATTAGTTTGGACATCTTTAATTATTTAAGGATAGAGAGACCTCGAGTACCCTTGATCTTCGGAATATCCAAGGTCCATAAAAATGTAGAAGATCCACCTTTGAGACCTATAGTGGCTGCTAGAGGGGCTAAAACCTACCCATTAGCCAAATTTTTAGATCTAAAATTAAAGAAAATTTGGACCACTGCAGGAGGTATTTTACAGGATTCTTGGGATTTCCTGAAAAATATTAAGAAAGAAATATACAGAGATAACATTATACTTGTTACACTAGATATACAGGATCTATTCAACATGATACCCCACCGGATTGGCTTAGAGTGATTTGAGGAAGCATTACATGCAAATGGAAATTTAAAACAGGATGAGTTTTTGGTATACTTGGAGCTTATGGAACTAGTTTTAAAATACAATTTCTTGTTTTCTGAAAGGGAGTTTTATAAACAAACACAAGGTGTGGCTATGGGTGCTTGCTGTGCCCCTACATACACCAACATAGTACTTATGATATGGGAACAAAAACATGTATTTACTTCCCAATATGCCCAATATTGGAATTTTTACAAACATTACCTAGATAACATTTGTATTTTTTGAATGGGAACATAAGCCTTATTGATGGAATTTATAGATTATCTTAATCAAACCACTGAATTTTTAAACTTCACGCATCACATTAGTTACAGTGACATGAATTTTCTAGACATTACCTTACCGAAGCTTCCAGAACAGCAATATTTTAAGTCTATGGTATACAGGAAAGGGGCATTTTCTAATTCCTACTTACATTTTTCAAGTTCCCACCCTTTTGCACAAAAAAGGAGTATTGTAAAGGGGCAGTTTATACATAGCTCTAGAATGACCTCTTGTGATATAGATTTTGAAATAGAAATCAACAAATTAAAGGCCATGTTTATAGAAAGACAATACCCAGTTGACCTTATTGAGCAAACAGTGGCCGAGGTAAGGTTGGGTAGAACAGGTAGGTTTTGTCCTATCCTGGGTTTGAATCTGGAGGGCAATGAGGATGGGAACAACGCTATGGTTTTAACACAGGTAGAACACCTAGAACAACAAGGTGGAAAGAACAGGAAGGAAATGGAAAATCACCTGGGGGGGGGGGACTCTGTCCTACAATATTGTATGGACACACCAGCTATCAGAGGCATCATAGCCAAGCACTGGGACACGTTTAGTGGATATTCTGATTTGGAAGTATTGTTCAAGGCATCTTTGAAATTTAGTTATAAGAAAGGAAGGAATCTTAAGGACATTTTGGAGCAAGAAAAGAAGGTTATTAGTCAAAGAAAGAAAGGAACTTATAAGTGTGGTTCTTGCCCGCAGTGTCGCTACATTATTAATCAGAATAAAGTGTATATTGTGGAGAGAGGGAGGATTATTGAAGCTGACACCTTTGCTAACTGTAATAGCGAGGGGGTTGTGTACCTTGCTTTATGTAAAATATGTGGGGCATTTTATGTGGGCAAAATCACACATAAACTAAAGAGGAGGGTGTATGAACATATGAACACTATAAGGACACAATAATAATGCATTATACATGCACACATTGGACTGTAAAACTTCCAAGTGGAGATTTTTTGTTTTGGGAAAGATAGTCCCTGACCCTAGGGGTGGTGCAAGAGAAACAAGAATGGATGTGAGGGAGCTTTTGTTGGCAGTTGGTGTTGGAGGCTAATAAGCACCCAGGAATTAATGAACATCTGTCCATAGTACCAATTTTAAAGATGAGAGCTGCTAAATTATAAATAAATTGTATAGAAAATATTTTAACCAGTGAAAATAATAGGTTAAAGTTTGAATATTTAGTGGCACATTTAGGATGTTTATTGCAGCTTATACAATATACATTTTCATACATTTCAACACACATTTTTATATATGTATATATTTACTTATTTATTTAATATTTATATATTATACATATTTATACATTTTATATTTAATATACACATGAATTTTACTCTTTGTTGGTGTGCACATTTTGTATTATGTGCAAATGTAACAGACTAGGTCGCATTAGTATATATTTGTCAACATGAACTTTTAATTGTATTGTATTTCATTTTAAGGAACGGAATGATTTTAAAGTATTGATTTTATTGGTTGATTTAATAATTGCATGCACTATGGGTGGTATAAAAGGAAGACAGAGCTTGGTAAATCTGTTTTC
>NC_056737.1:1082432809-1082488342 GCF_019279795.1 Protopterus annectens | reverse complement strand
AGGGCTCAAACAGATGCCATATGCTGCCCGGTTAAAGAAACTCCAGCTCTACTCAGTGGCATACCGCCTGCTCAGAGGCGATCTGTGCCTGACGTATAAAGCCATGTCCAACCCGGAATTAATGGACATGCTGCACCTCAGAAAATCCAAATCCCATCGAGCCACGCTCGAGAGACTTGAACCTCAGCACTGAAATAAATAGGATATGTTGGAGGGACAGATTCATAACCCAGAGGCTCCCTTCACTCTGGAATAAAATCCCAGTCCAGGTTAGGTAGAGTCCCACATTGACTCTCTTCAAGAGGAATCTTGATGAGTGGATGGGAGATCGTAGGTTTACCCCGGCTATCACTTCTGTGTCACTGTTAGACAGAGGCACAGTATACTAACCTCAAAAAAAAAAGGCATAGCAAAATTAATTTAAAATGGGTGGCGAAAGCCAAACACCCTCTGGCTAGGCTTATAAATGCCCTAGGGCAGATAGCCTAGTATGAGCCTATGAACCTATATATAAATATATATATATATATATATATATATATATATATATACACACACATATATATATATATATATATATATATATACACACACACACATATATATATATATATATATATATATATATATATATATATATATATATATACATATATATACACACATATATATATATATATATATATATATATATATATATATATATATAAAACATATGGGTCTATGGGTGTCTGCATATGTATATATTTATATGTGGGTATGTATCTGTATTCTGTCTCTGTATGTATACATTTGTACTATGGAGAGGGAGAGGTTTATCTCTATGTCGCTATGGGTAGATATACACACACATACCTCTACATATATACATCAACATCTGTCTGGTTATTCCGTTCCTTGCCATATAGGTTACACTTACCTGCAGTGGGACTTGTAGTGGGTGTGGCTGCTTGTTGGGCGACACCTCTGCCCAATGAACACATTCGCTTACATTCCTAGGGCTGTCCATATAGGCCCACATCAGCCAAGACCTGCACACCTAGACCCATAAGTAGCTACCCATAGTTCCTCCACCCGCACCTCCTCAACAGCATCCATCCTTACTCTGGGTCCTGGTCTGTTTTGGACACACCACTACACGCTGCCCACTCTCCACTTCATGGGACCCCATTCATACAATTGTCTCGACCCATGGGTCATCAGGCTTTCCCACCCTTGTATTCAGAGTATACACCCCAGACAGAATGTTTGGTCTATCACCTTCTTTTGGTCTTGCCAATTTTTGGGGTGTCCCGCAAGGGACGTTCCTGTCTGTATTCCAAGATTAGAATTCACGAGTGCACTGTGTACCCCCCCGGTTGTACCCTGCCTGTGGTCTGGGGAGCAGTGGACTCTTTACATTGTTTGTGTGTATGTTTCCCGTGTCCAGCTGGGGGGTGGGGGTGGAAGGTCATGCTACGTGTTTCATGTTTCTTGCTTGGGCCCCTCACTTCCATTGGCATAACCTGTGAATATATGTCATTCTTGTGTGCTGTTTCCTATCATAGCTGTATATCTACGCACACGCTTACACATACACACACACACACACACACACACACACACACACACACATATATATATATATATATATATATATATATATATATATATATATATATGTACAGATATTTATATATATATATATATATATATATATATATATATATATATATATATATATATATATGGGTTCACTACACATTACCGAAAACCCACAATACCGACGCTCATAAACCTGAGACCAAATACCCGAAAGACTACAAGACCGACGGGCCACAAGCGCGAAATTCAAAATCGCGAACGTTTGTAACACATACAGTACACACATAAACAGACACACAGCTTCCCCCCACAATCAAACAAATAAACTTCCACTATAATTAAGCAGGGGGGCAATTGCCCCTGCACCCTCCCATGTTGGAGGCTTTGCCGCCCCCCACCCCCCTACTTTAATATTCTAATTCCGAGATTGCACAAACACACACACAAGACAAACTCACACCCACACATTACAGTCCCTCACACACACACTAAAGCCCCTCACAAACACACTTACACACATATTTACCTGAACCACAACACCAGAAGCGCTAACTTAAAATCTCCGAACATCGGGATTATGAAATTTGCACTTCTGGTCTTGTGATCATCTGGTCCTTCGGTGTTCTGGTCTCGGGATTCCGAGCGTTGGTAATATGGGCGTTCGGTCTTCCGTAGTGGACCCATATATATATCTATATCTATATCTATAGATATATATATATATATATATATATATATATATATATATATAGATATATGTGTGTGTGTGTGTGTGTGTCTGTAAAGCAATGCATACCCTGTGCAAACACACTTACACATGCTTACTGGTGTTTATATATGCTTGAATCTGCTTACTAGTGCCTTATTCATTATGACACTGACACTTCGCTCAAGTTAACTTTTAATTGAGAAGTTAACTTTCAATTGACATTTTGCAGGTTATACAGCAGACAGATGTCGCAATATGTTCATGTACAGATTACCGATGGTAAATGGTAAGTGATGCAGTGGGATTCGGTATGGGAATGTCTGTTCGTTAGGTGGTTGCTCTAACCATTACACTATTGCTGTGCTGCTTCATTTGCATATATACCCATATACCCATTGCTCCTGGTTCCCCAAACACACACCCCAACACCTCCCTAACACTGCAATCATCCATTCTCCAGTTGGATTCATGGTGTATCCACACCACTACACATTGGCTACTCCCTACTCCTATAGACCCATCCCATCGGTTGACTTACTCCACATATCCACAGAACTCCCAAAAGTTTAGTCCACAGACATTGGTGACATGACTGACCCAAAGAATACTATTCGCAATTTTTGGGTTGTCCCACATGGGACATGCATGTGTTTATGTCAAGATTAGACTCTATACTTCATTACATCCTTACACCTGTTAACATGACACTACAATAAATTAATAAGTATGACAATGTGGTAACGCACACGTTAAACATGAGAGCCTAATTATGTACGTGTTCGGCGTATTTCTTTTACAAATAAACCGGTTTAGTAATTGGCATTGCCTTAGCAGGCAGATCACAGGAATGATTCCATGTGTGGGAAAGTCCTCACATTTGATTTTTTGCAGCACAGCACTGACTTCGGACATTGTACACACTTCTGCGTTTTAGCAGTTTCGTCCTGTCCCTCTTCAGCACAACCTATTATTCTATCTACTGTCGAGGTTTGTAAGGGCACATTCATGTTATTTATGTCTGCAAATGGAATGAATGTGTTACAGAGAATGTAATTGTACATATTGATGTCTGCATGTGTGCATGCATATATACTTATAACTAACTCACTGACCTCCACGGGGTAGTCCAATTAGAACCAGCCCATCCAACCCTGGCACGCCTGGCTCCATAATTGTATACCCATAGTTCCTCCACCCCACCCATGTTCAATATACATACATACCATCCATTGCCCACTTGTTATCGCAGCCATGACACACCTCCACACATTGCCCTCTCCCGAGCGTTAGGGGCCCTACACATATGTTGTCCCAACCCATGTATTCTCAGGCTCTCCCACCATTTAGTCCTTGAACATACCTGCCCTTGCTTGTGTAATGGCCGGATGGCCAAATGGTCTATCAATTTTTGTGTGTGTAAAGTAGACTTAGCAGATCAACAATTTTACTCCCACTGGTAATATTCTGCCTGTGGTGTGAGTAGCAGTGCTTTGCTCACTCGTGCCCAGCTTGATATGACATATGCTGACAGCGCTATATAATACTGGGGTTGCTGTTGATTCCCTTCTCATTCCTTTTGTACGCTTTATTGTTACATCGTTCTTTCTTCATAGATATATATATATATATATTAATGTACACATATATATATATTATATATATATATATATATATATATATATATATATATATATATATATACACATCTATATACACACATATGTTTATATATTATATATTTGTATATATTTATATACATTTCCTATGCTGGGCACTGCTTAGACCCGCGCAAGCGCACTCAGACTTGCTTACTGGTACTTATATGTGTTTACTGCTGCTTATTTGTGCTGACACCTGCTTACTAGTGCCTTATTCATTATGACAAGTGCCACTTTGCTTGAATGACATTTAAGTTAAATATCTCATGCGATACTCTTACGTCAAAATGACATTCATTCCACATGGAAAATTATATGTGCTATTGTTGGGCTTGAACAGTGAATGCCTGTTTGTTAGGCGGATGCTCTAAACACTACACTATTGACATTTATGTTGATTCCGCATGTTTTCTCCATTTGAATGAATATGACGTGTAAGCTACGCTCGGCGGAGGGCAGTGACATGCAAACACGCTGCGCTTTGCTTACACCTTCGATATTACAGCAATTCAAATGTATAATAGGGACACAGGGAATCTAATTATGAAAGTTCTAGGACAGGGCTCAACATTCCACTACGTGCTTGGGTATTTACTACTTCAATTTTATTTCACTGTTCGTGGACACCCTTGTATGCTTAGCATACATTTCGGTATCCACAGACACTGAATTACTGACTTACTATTAGGGGCAGGCTCTACTAGTAGGCATAGTAGGTTTTGCAAGTGTCAAGGCATGTTTAAGCCTCCGTAGAGCACTTGTACATGCCCCCTGCACTCGCACACGTTTCCTGTGCACATCAAGGGTGCGGCGGAGTGCCCTCGTGCATATTCATATGGTGCTGCTGCGCCATCTGTAGTGAGGACGCTCGGTGCAAGGCTAAAACCGTCCTTGCGCCGAGCTTCTTGAATCCCAGGGATAGTGTAATCCATCTGGCTAAGGAAACTTTGGAGATTGCCTTACCCAAAAAGGGCTTAGAAAAGGACACAAATAACTGGTCAAACTTACGGAAGGGCTTTATTCTGTGCAAATAAAAACAAAGTTGTTTATGAACATCTAGCAAATGCAATTTATATTCACCCTTGTTCTGAAAATTTGGGAAGAGAACTGGCAATTTAATTGTTTGATTAATGTTTGATTCAGAAGCCACTTTTGGTAAGAAAGAAGGATTTGTGCGGAGAGAAACCCTTTCCTTATGGAAGCTCAAGTAAGGGGGCATGACAATGCCTGTAGCTCAGAAACCTTCCTAGCCAAAGTAATAGCCACTAGGAAGGCTGTCTTCCATGATAAGAACTTTAAATCCACTGATGCTGCAGGTTCAAAGGGGGGAGCAACTAAGGCCTGAAGAACCAAGGTAAGGTCCCAAGGAGGAACAAGGTTCTTAACTGGAGGGCACAAAAGAAAAATGCCTTTAAGAAAAGCCTTACACAATCTAGAAGAGGCCAGGGCATTCCTGTTCTTGCCGACATGGAAATTTGAAATAGCTGTCAGTAGCAATTTCACAGTGGAAGAACTGGTCCCTTGCTGACAAATGCTGGCTAAGAAATCCAGTACTGCAGATACAGGGGCTGTAAAAGGATCCAGCTTTCTCTGGGATGCCCAAATAGAAAATCATTCCATTTATTGCAGTAAATCTTCCTAGTGGAAGACATATGAGCTGCCACTAGAATAGTTTTCACTGAAGATGAAAGACCGGGAGTCCTGGCAATTAAGGGTATTGGAGCAACCAAGCCATCAGCTTGAGGCTGTCCAGGTTGTGCGGACAGGTGCCCGAAGGATGAGAAATGAGATCTGGACATGGATCTAGAATCCAAAGGAGGAGCTAGAACATGAGAACAGAGGAAGGGGAACCAAATCTGACGAAGCCAGAACGGGGCAATGAGGATCACCTTGCACCCCAGTGGGCAAGCCTTCTGAAGAAACTTCAGAATGAGTGGTAACGAGGGATAAGCGTACAGAAGCCCAGGAGGCCAAGAATAGACTAGAGCATCTCTGGGGGGGGGTCCCCTGGTGAGGGAATCAGAGAGAAGAACTCTTTGCACTTTGCTTTGGAAGGAGATGCAAAGAGATTGCAGCAAGGCTGTCCCTACGCAAGGAAGATCTCCTCCACTATCGACTGCTTCAGAGACCACTCGTATGGCATTAGAATATCCTGACTCAATTTGTCCGCTAAAATGTTGGAGTGCCCCGGGATGTGTGTTGCCATCAGAAACCAACTGGTGGAGATCGCCCACTCCCAAGCTCTCATGGCCTTGTGACACAGAGGGTAAGATCTGGTTCCTCCTTGTTTGTTGATGTACCAGACAACCGACATGTTGTCTGACTGAATTGTAGAAAATGTATTAGACAGGAGATGTTAATGCCAGTAGTGTAAGTTTTTCTTGTTGTTTTTTATTAAAGCTGTGTTTTCAAATTATATCAGCTGGTCTTCGATCATTGGTGGTACCTGTGGATACTTTTGGAAGTGAATTTTGGTGGCTTGGTGAATACTTTATTTGTTTTACAAGCCAATATATATTTCCAATATATTAGCCGACAGATTCAGTGCCAACTTAACCCCCCCCAAAGGACCAATCAAAATACCAGTTGATTGCCAGGCACCCAGTATTACTGCTGCACAGGTTAAAACAGCAATGTCCATTGCCAAGAATACAGCTTCTATGTGACCTGACAATATCCCTGGCTGTGTTGTACATGAACTACAGAGTGAACTGGCACCTCACCTGTGTGGCCTTGTTCAATCACAGCCTCACCTCAGGCTTCGTCCCTACCGAATGGCGTACTGCTATAGTCATCCCTCTCCACAAAGGAGGAGCGACTACAGACCCTGGGAACTAACATTAGCCTGACAAGTCTGATATGCAAAGCTATGGAACGCATCATCATGGACCTAATAAACAAGGATATAAGGAATGTGTGTCTTGTACATCTTTTTATGTTAGAAAAACTGTGCGCAGGTTAAGGGATAGAATTAGTGAACATTTAAGGGCAATAAAGAATAGGGATCCACACAATGCTCTTTTTGTTCACAGTAATAAGTGTGTGAATTTTAAAAGGTTCATCTTTCTTGTTTGTGATTGACAAGGTTCAACACAATGAGAGGGGTGGTGACATTAAATTACAAGTAGCATCAAGGGAAAGTAAATGGCAGATGAGGTTAAATGTCAATGTTTCACCAGGACTTAATGATAGAATATCGCTGGCCCCCATATTGAAACAAAGGGCCTGTTTAATCTGAATTAATATCAGTTTTTTTTATGTTCCACTTTTGAAATTATGAATTCTGATAGGTGATTGTATTTATATTTGGATTTAGGTTTTTGCTGTGTCACAAATGTATTTTAAACTGTATTTAGTTTGTTTTTTATTATTTCTATGACAGTTATTGTTTTAAAATCCTGATTTTTAGTGATGTCTAACAATGTAAACTACCTAGTGTTCTGTATCAATTATATGGAAGAATGTGATCGGTTGTTTATTTCACCTATGAGGGTACTTAAGTGGTTATATTGGGCTTTTTTTTACAACTCTGATGATGCCAATGGAATCCAAGGTGAAAGCGCTTAGTTGTTGGTCGATTTACTACTCTGTCATTAAAACAGTTTTCAGTTTCCAGCGAAGTGTTGCAACTGTTTTTCTTCATTTTTTTACATGTTTGCTGCTTGTTAGCACTTGGTTGGTGTAAGGATATAGGGAATCTCCAAACTCTGGATCCCACACAGCTTGGTTTTGTGTAGGGTATATCATGCCTGCTCAACTTGGTCGACTTCATTGAGTCAGTCACCAGAGCCGTGGGTGAAGGCAAGGTGGTTCATACAGCCTACCTTCATCTGGCCAAGGCCTGTGATACCACCCCCCCATTCATATCATAGAAAAACTCACTAAGCTAGGCATCAACCCCTATATCAGTAGGTGGGTTGCGAACTGGCTCACAGATAGAACCCACAGTGTGAAAGTAGCTGACTCCAAGTCAGACTGCCGACCAGTCACGAGTGGAGACCCACAGGGATTTGTCCTGAGTCCTCTCCTGTTTGGTATCTACTTCTCAGAAGTCCAGGCCAACACAAAGGGACTGACAAAGTTCGCAGACGATTGCAAGTTGGGAGCCATTATTAACTCCCCAAGTGAAGTTGACATCCTACAGAAAGGCCTCACTGAAACCAACGACTACGGTCAGAACCATGGTCTTAAGCTCAATGCCAAAAAATGTGTCATCATCCCCTCTGGGAAAAACCCAGTTCCCATGAATTACCACATTGATGGTAGTCCACTCAACACAGACAGCATTATAAGAGATCTGGGAACACAGGCTGACAGCAATCTCTCTTTTGACCACCACATTGCCACTGTGGTTAGAAAGTCCTTCTATGTGGCACATCTCATTACTAAGGGTTTTGCATCCAGGAAGAAAGAAGTCATCATCTCCCTCTACTCTTCCCTCATTAGGCCAATCATCGAGTACAATGCCATATTTGGCATGTACCTCACTAGACACCAGCAACAACTGGAGAGGCCGCAGAAGTACCTCACAAAGAGAATCATAGGCTTTAAATACTTGTCCTATATGGACAGACTCAAAAAAACTCCCAACTATTCTCTGTCTCATATCGCCTACTTAGAGGCGATCTCTGCTTGACTTACAAAGCCATGTCTGACTCAGCTCTGTTAAGAAATGCTACATCTAAAGAAATCCCAACCCCTCCGCACCACACACTCCAGAGACCTAAACCTCATTACCACAATCAACAGAATGTGCTGGAGAGACAGGTTCATAACCCAGAGACTGCCCTTGCTATGGAATAGACTTCCCATACATGTCAAACAGAGCACCTCACTGGCCTTCCAAGAGAAATTTTGACGAGTGGATGGGAAATAGAAAATTCACCCGGGGGATTACTCCAGTGGTTCTACTCGACAGAGGCACTGGGAACTAAGGTTGAGTGGCACGATGCCAGGGTAATCTTATGGGCTAGGCTTGTAAAGGCTCCAGGGCCATTAGCCTAGTACACACCTATGAACCTATGAGGATGAGTAGACACATGTTTAGTTTTCTGCTTCTTTTTGATAAAAAAAAAAAATGGGGCCAACAATGTTATAAATGGCAGCAGTAACTTTCTCGGGATGGGCACAACATTCTGACACAACAGGGAAGTCCTCCCTGTTCCCTATCCCAGGGCAGCAGTAACTTTCTCAGGATGGGCACAACATTATGACACAACAGGGAAGCCCTCCCTGTTCCTTATCCCAGGGCAGCAGTAACTTTCTTGGGGTGGGCACAACATTCTGACACAACAGGGAAGCCCTCCCTGTTCCTTCTCCCAGGGACAACAATAGTGGCTCTCCTTGCCCACTGACGAGACCCTAACAGATGAAGAGGGCATAGCCAATCCCTGGTCCATAGCGGTTGTAGGTGCTACATCAGAAGGATATCTTGGGTAAAAAAATGAGTGGTCTGAGCTACAACAAATGGCCACAAGCAGAGTCATCCACCTCCAGCTGAGGGAAACTGTTACCCTGCTGTGATGGCATCCAGCAGAGGGAAACTGTTACCCTGTTGTGATGGCATAGGCAGTTTGCTTAACTTTTTCTTTTTGCAGCTGGAAGAAGGACTAACTGTGGGGCCATCAGTTTACTCCATTGTCAAGCTGAAAATGGTGCCTCTTTCCCAGGGAAAACAAGCAGCAAAAGTTGGTAAAAATGTAAAGTTTATACAAGTCACTTTTTCACAACACAGTAAAAAGCACTTATTCAGTCCCAAAAAGTAAAATTAACACAATTTACACAGAAAAAAAATGTTTTTCAAATACTTTAAACAGCTTTTAAACTGACAGGGAAAAAGATCGTTCTTGTTTAAAAGTAAAATACAGTCTCATGACAGTCTGTCAAAACACAAACTCCTAGCTTTAAACTAATTTTCCTAAACAGGAAAGTGTTAATAAACCATTTTTATAACGGAGGTTCCCCCCCCCCTGAAGAGAACTTCTTTGCCAAGGAAAGGAACAGCACAAGCTGACCATAGATCCTCGAAAGCCTCAGAGGAGTGTATTCTTTGGCAGTAGGAAAGCTCTGAAGAGCTTGGTGCTCAAATCAGTCTTTTTAGTCAGCTCAACTCGACTGATTAAGAGTTTGTGTGACTGGAAGGTGCACTGAAGCTTTGGAAGCTAGCCGGCTTTGAGATTCTATGCAGGATACAAGCAATAGAGCTCAGACTGCTGCAGTGGTCAATATGGAGATATCTACTGACTACAATAAACCACAATTAACACTATAATAACAATAATATAATATAATTATAATAATAAATATAATAATCTGTAGATCTTCTAGAATTTGGGCCTGGATAAGGCAATTGTTTAAGTATGAGTAAATATGGATGCCTTTGGTTCTACAGTGTGCTATCACTGAGCCCTTTGGTGGATATCCTGGGAGCAGCAGATAAGACAAAGATTAAGGAGGCAACTTGATAGTGCAGACACCCTCCAATAACCCCAAGCACTGCCTTATCTTTTGAATACGCAGATAGGACTCTTTGACATCCAATGTAACAAAGTGTATTTGAGGGCTTAGGTCAACATGGAAGGTCAACAATTTGAATTTTGAAATTTTCAGAAATTTGTTTAGCCTTGATGCATCTAAAATGGGTCTCTATGGCTCATCTTTCCTTGGTACCTTTTATACTCTGGAGTAAAATCCTTTTGTTTCATGTTCTTGGGGTACATCCTCTATGGTTCCTTGGTGTAGTAGTTCTTTTAAAACTGACTTTCCTGGGTGCTTCTGGTCTTTGTGAACTCCTAGAATTTCCAACTTTACAGTTTGGAGAATAAATGAAGTTTGTCCACCTTGGATATTATTTCTTGAACCCACTGGTCTGTGGTTATGTCCCCTACCTTGGCACACAAATGAGAGGGGATACTGACAGTGAGTAAGGGTTAAAATGTGTTTATTTTTTATTTATTTTATTTTGAGCTGGGTAGGGGAGAGGCTGGTGTACTAACAGATACTACCTAGGTGGGGGAACCTGGGAATCCCCTGCCTCCCTCAATATTCTTGTTGCCATTTTCTCATTGGTATTTGGCTTGGATCCAATAGAAGGGCCCTGTCTGGCAGGATGCATTTTTTTTTTAATATTGCAGAGCTGATGTCCTTGAACCTGGGATTCTTAAAGGGATCTTCTGACTCTATGATCTTCCTGTATTACTCCTTGTGCTTCTTGTTCTTTTTGGAGGGTTCACCCTTTCAACTACTGCGGGAGTTTGATGATATTGCGGGCTTATGTAAGAAGGCAGATATTCTGTTCTGGTTTAAGGTAGGCCAGAATGGCCTTACATCTTGCCCGAACAGTGTTGCTCCTGAAATCTTGACATACACTACAGGCACAAAAACTGTTTTCTAGCTGCAAACAATAAACAATATGATCATGGCTATCAAGGCTGTCTTTAAAAGATCATGGCTATCACAGTGGTCTTTAAGTAATCATGGCTGTTGTGGCTGTCATTAATTAATCATGGGTGTTGTGGCTGTCTCTAAGTGATCACGGCTATCGTGGCTGTCTTTAAGTGATCATGGCAATCGTGGCTGTCTTTAAGTGATCATGGCTATCATGGCTGTTTTTAAGTTAAATTTGATGTTTACAAGCACACTTGCAAACCTGTATGACATGCTGGGTGCTGAACAAAAATAACAGCTGGTTAGTAGTGGGATGGTGGTAACAAAACTCATACAATCCAGTTGGGTACTAAGTAAAATGGTGAAGGATGAAAATAACAACATGTAGTTGAGGATAAACGCTGGGCGGAGATGATAAATTATCATGGTAAGAGTGACCTTCAGGAGGTACCAAAGTCAAAAAGACCAAATGATTTCAGAAATGCACATGAATAAGGGTGAAAGTGGGAGAAAGCTGTTAAACATAAGAATCTATTAGATAATAATCAGACTGGGACATGCGGTCCTTTACCTGCTGTTAACCAGAGATACTAGTATATAAATAGCACCTTAATACAAAAGAAAAATGCATTCCCATACATGATACTAGTATATAAATAGCACTTTAATACAAAAAAAAATGCATTCCCATACATTGACATCCACAGGAACATTTAACAGGTTGTTACTACCTGCAACACTGTGTGATACACTTAATGAGACATGCCCAAATGTGTTTACACTTCTTTAGGCAATATAGTAAGTGAGGAGAAAGTACTGCAACTGGCTCTTGCCCAAATGTGTTTGCACTTCTTTAGGCAATGTAATAAGTGAGGAGAAGGTACTGCAACTGGCTCTTGCCCAAATGTGTTTACACTTCTTTAGGCAATGCAGTAAGTGAGGAGAAGGTACTGCAACTAGATCCTGCCCAAATATGTTTACACTTCTTTAGGCAATGTAGTAAGTGAGGAGAAGGTACTGCAACTGGATTTAGCCTGCTGTTCTTCAGCAGTATGAGCTCTAAATCAAGAGAGTACAACCTTAAAATTTAAGGTGGTTACTTTCAGTCAGCCAGTTAACAAATGGAATAAAAAAGACACCTCCATATTACCTGGATACATGGAGGCACCCAGTCAAGTTTTTACTGTAAGAAAAAATAAAAGTATAATACATCCTACATGCCTCTTTCCTTTCCACAGAAACTGATATGCTGATGCAACAATTCTCCTAAGGCAAGGTTTGAACATTTATGAAAGAAGCCTCTAAATAGGGAAAAGGATACAAGAGGATGCAAGCCAAATGCAGAAAAACTACCCAAGGAAAGCTACACATACAGAGGTGACTGATGCACCGTTCTTCCTTCCCTGCTGATGTAGTGCGCAGCTTATGGAGATGAGCAGCAGGATCAGTGCAAACACAATGCATACATATATATATATCTATATCTATATCTATATCTATATATATATATATATATATATATATCTATATATATCTATATATATATATATATATATATATATATATATATATACATACATACGCGCGCGCACACACACACACACACATATATAATACATACGTACATATATATATATATATAAGTTTACACACCCTTGTTAAAATGCCAGGTTTTTGTGATATAAAAAAATGAGACCACAATAAATAATTTCAAAACTTTTCCCACCTTTAATGTGACCTATAAACCGTACAATTCAACTGAAAAATAAACAAATCTGTTAGGGGAAAAATATAAAAAAATAAAAAAAGTACAATACGCTGGTTGCATAAGTGTGCGCACCCTTAAACTAATACTTTGTTGCGTCTGCACACCCTTAAACTAATACTTTGTTAAAGCACCTTTTGATTTAATTACAGCATTCAGTCTTCTTGGGTACACACCTGCCATCAATTAAAGAGACACTGATTAATCCTAATTAAAGTTCAGATGTCCTAGTAGGATTTTCCTGACATTTACTCAGTTGCCTGCTACAGCAAAAAACCATAGTTCACAGAGAGCTTATAAAGCATCAAAGGGATCTCATTGTTGAAAGTTATCAGTTAAGAGAAGGGTTCAAAATAATTTCTACACCATTGGATATACCATAGAACACAGTGAAGACAGTCATCAAAAAGTGGAGAAAATATGGGACAACAGTGATGTTGCAAAGAACTGGATGTCCCTCCAAAACTGATAAAATGACAAGATGAAAACTGGTCAGGGAGGCTGCCAAGAGACCTACAGCAACACTGAAGGAGCTGCAGGAATTTCCAGCAAGTACTGGTTGTGTACTACATGTGATAATCTCCGTATTCTCCATGTCTGGACTTTGGGGTAGGGTTGCAAGACGGTAGCCTTTTCTTACACAGAAAAACATCCAGGCCCTGCTAAAATTTACAAAACAATACATCAAGTCTCCCAAAAGCATGTTGGAAAATGTGTTATGGTCTGATCAGACCAAGGTTGAATTTTTTGACCACAATTCCAAAAGGTACATTTGGCGCAAAAACAGCACTTTGTATCACCAAAAGAACACCATCCCCAAGGTGAAGCATGGTGGTGGCAGTATCGTACTTTGGGGTTGCTTTTCTTCAGCTGGAACTGGGGCTTTAGTCAAGGTGGAGGGTATTATGAACAGTTTCAAATACCAGTTACGTTTGGCCCAAAACCTTCAGGCATCTGCTAGAAAGCTGAAGATGAAGATGAATTTCACCTTTCAACATGATAGTGACCCCAAGCATACATCCAAATAAACAAAAGAATGGCTTCACCAGAAGAAAATTAAAGTTTTGGAATGGCCCAGCCAGAGTCCAGACTTAAATCCAATAGAAAATCAGTGGGATGACCTTGACCTGAAGAGGGCTGTGCACAAGAGATACCTTCACAATCTGACAAATTTGGAGCACTTTTGTAAGGAAGAGTGGGAAAATATTGCCAAGTCAAGATGTGCCATGCTGATAGACTCCTACCCAAGAAGACTGAATGCTGTAATTAAATCAAAAGGTGATTCAACAAAGTATTAGTTTAAGGTTGTGCACACACAACAAAAAAGAAGTTATGTACTTATCATAACGTTCCATGTGAGTTGTTCATCTCGCCTTCATTCTTACACATGGGTTCGGAGCCGATCCATCGTCTCCGAGCCGGCCGCTTTCACAAGCTCAAGATCTTAGAGTAGCTCAAGGCCAAGTCCCTATCCCATGATGCTCTCTCTCTCCCCTCAGATCTAGTTTGCTGATCCCAGCATGTAATATACATAACACCTAACAGGTACTCCAGCCGGAGTAAGAAATGGGTATAACAAGACTCACCAGACTGCAAATCTTACTCGTTCTTCAAGAAACCTGGAGGGGGAAGGTGGGTGGGAATGTAAGAATGAAGGCGAGATGAACAACTCACATGGAATGTTATGATAAGTACATAACTTCTTTATGTGAAGTTATTCAATCTCGCCGTTCATTCTTACACATGGGTAGCGTCCCAAGCACCCTAATCCTGGGTGGCTCACGGGAGTATATTTCTGTGGACAGTGGAACCAAAGGAAGCCCTGTCCCTGGAGGCCCTATCTACTTTGTAATGAGAGATAAAGGTATGCGGCTTAGACCAAGTGGCAGCTGCACATATAGTGTCCAAAGACAACTGAGCCGCATAAGCTGAAGAAGTAGAAACAGCTCTATTGGAGTGCGCTTTCACGTCATGTTCTAATGGTTGATTCACTGAAGAATATGTAAATTTTATGCAGTCAGTTAACCACTTGGAAAGAGTAACTTTGGATACTGGTAGCCCTTTCTTAGTGTCAGCATGAGAAATAAGAAGTTATGTACTCACCATAACGTTCCATCTGAGTAGGTATCTTCATTTGTCTGCAACCTGTGGGATACGGATCCGATCTCGGATCCGAGCCGGCAACTTCTATCATAGCATAGATCCGAGCTCCTAGCTCCTCCCCCTTACCCATAATCCCCTGCCTGCCCTAACTGACCTCAGATCAAGTTTGCCCCATAGCACAACAGATAAAAGGTGTCCCAATGGGAACATATGCTAATAACACAAGAACAATCATATCGGTCAGGGGGAAGGAGGGGGGGATGGTTGCAGACAAATGAAGATACCTACTCAGATGGAACGTTATGGTGAGTACATAACTTCTTAATCTGAAGTAGGAACTTCATTTGTCAGCAACCTGTGGGACAGAGTCCCAAGCTACCTAAGTCTTGGGTGGCCTTCATGGAAGGATATTCCGGAGCACCGCAGAGCCAAAGGATGCTCTACCTCGGGAAACAACATCTATTTTATAATGGCTGATAAAGGTGTGAGATGAAGCCCAAGTGGCTGCGGAACAAATGTCATCCCATGGAACCCTAGCTTGAAAGGCCGCAGAAGTGGCAACGGCCCTAGTAGAATGAGCATGGACTCTTTGAGGTGCAGGCCTCCCCGAGCTCTGATATGCTAAAAGAATACAACTCGAGATCCATCGAGAGAGAGAAACTTTAGAAACTGATTTTCCGAAATTACTTTTGGCAAAGGAGATAAACAACTGATCAGATTGCCTATGACCAGCAGTTCTATGGATATAAAAACGTAGTTGTCTGTGTACGACCAAGGAATGTAGCTTGTACTCTCCTTTGTTATGAAAGTTGGGGAAAAACACTGGGAGATTGATGGATTGATTGATGTTCGCTTCTGAAGATACCTTAGGTAGAAAGGACGGGTTGATTCTGAGGTAAACCCTATCCGGGTGAAAAACCAGATATGGTGGTTTGACACAAAGGGCTTGCAATTCCGATACCCTTTTGGCTGAAGTTATGGCCACCAAAAAGGCTGTCTTCCAAGAGAGAAATTTGAGATCAACCGTGGCCGCCGGTTCGAATGGGGGACCAGTCAAGGCCTGCAAGACTAAGGATAAATCCCATGGAGGTACCACCTCTTTAACTGGAGGCCTAAGGAGGAAGGTACCCTTGAGGAAGGTCTTACACAGTTTGGAAGTGATAAGAGGACCAGACTCTTGCCCCACATGGTAGTATGAGATTGCTGCCAGTTGTACCTTGACTGTGGAAGAACTAGCCCCCTGGTGAAAGAGAGAGGTTAGAAAATCTAGAATCGATGATATCGGGGCTGTAAAAGGGTCTAAACGATGGTGTTCTGCCCAAATGGTGAAGCGTTTCCACTTACTCCGATAAACCTTTCTGGTGGAAGGCTTGTGAGCTGCTACAAGAATGGCTTTGACTGGTGAAGAGATCCCGGGAGTCCTTATGAGGAGTGGAACTGGAGCAACCAATCCGTCAGCTTGAGGTTGACCAGGTTCGGAGTCGGAAGACCGAGAGGATGAGAGATGAGATCCGGAATGGGATCCAGAATCCATGGTGGATACACTAGGTGAGACCATAGGTAAGGGAACCACGTCTGACGAGGCCAGAATGGGGCAATGAGGATCCTTTTGCTCCCTAGCTGCCTGGCTTTCTGTAATAATTTCAACATCAGGGGAAGAGGAGGGTAAGCATAAAGCAGACCGGGAGGCCAAGCATGAACTAGAGAGTCTCTCGGGGACTCCCCCGGAGGGGGGATCACAGCGAAGTAATCGTTGCATTTCGTGTTTGAAGGAGAGGCAAAAAGATCGCAACAAGGTCGCCCCCATCGGGCAAATACTTGCTCTGCGACTCGGTGGTTGAGAGACCACTCGTAAGGAGTCAGGATAGTACGACTGAGCCTGTCCGCTAGAATGTTGGACCGTCCCGGAATGTGCGTTGCTATGAGAAAGCGGTTGGTGGAAATCGCCCATTCCCACACTCTCATGGCCTCGCGGCAAAGGGGGTAAGACCTGGTTCCCCCCTGTTTGTTGATGTACCAGACTACCGACATGTTGTCTGTCTGTACCGCAATTGTCCCTACCGGAAGAGAGTTGTGTAGTGCCTGCAACATCAAAAGCACCGCTCTCATCTCTAGGACGTTGATATGCAAAGAGGTCTCTACGTCGTTCCATGTGCCTTGGACTGTCCTGCCTGAAAAATGCCCCCCCACCCCAGGCGAGAAGCGTCCGTGGTCACTGTGTCGACTGGTGGAGGTAGTGAGAAGGGACGTCCCGTGTGGAGGTTGGGAGACTGGAGCCACCACAGGAGCGATTTTCTGCAAACCTTGCTTAAGGAAATGGGGTGAAACAGAGGGTTGCAAGACAGGGACCATTGTACCTGGAGGGTCCACTGTAGAACCCTCATGTTCAACCGGGCCAATGGCAGCAGAGGGATTGCAGCCGCCATAGATCCCAGGGCCCTCAGAATCAATTCCGCTGAAGGAGTTTGCCGTTGAAGAATGGCCTGCACGTGTAACATCAGGTTCCGAAGCCGATCTGGAGTCAAGAACGCAAGCATCTGTCTGGAATCCAGTCTTGCCCCTATAAAATCCAGCCTCTGTGTAGGGATGAGAGAGGATTTGGTCATGTTGATGGTTAATCCTAATAGTGGTGCCAGACCGAGAAAATAGTCCCTGCCTGAACAAAGTAGATGCCTTGTTGAGGCTGTGAGGAGCCAGTCGTCCAGGTATGGAAAGACCTGAATTCCCTGGAGTCTCAGGTGGGCCGCTACTACCGCTAGGATCTTGGTGAACACCCTGGGGGCTGAGGTGAGACCGAAGGGGAGGACCCTGAATTGAAAGTGACTGGCTCCCAGCCGGAAGCGGAGGAACCTCCTGGAACGCCTGTCCACTAGAACGTGATAGTACGCATCCTTGAGGTCTATAGAGCACATCCAGTCGTCCTCCCGCAATAAGGGGAGGACGGATTGCAACGTGACCATTCGGAACTTTTCTTTGGGTACCACCAGGTTTAGGAGAGAGAGGTCGAGGATGGACCTCAAGTCCCCCATCTTTTTTGGCACCAGAAAGAACCTGGAGTAAAACCCTGATCCGACTTGATCTGGGGGGACGGGCTGGATGGCTCTTTTTTGTAGAAGCTGATGAATTTCTGCAGCGGCCGCCTTCTTTTGACTGGGTGGGACGTCGGGAAGGCTTCTGATTCTGGGGTTGACTATGAAGGGAATTTGGTAACCTCTGGATATAATACGAAGCACCCAGCGATCTGTTGTTATGGACTCCCATTTTGCCAGGTGCTTCGAAAAATGCCCCCCGACTGCCTCGAGAGTGGAGCAGTCGGGAAACCCCTCAGGGGTTCTGCGTGGGCCTCTCAGAGAAAGGTTATCTGGACCCAAAATTCCTCGGACCCCCTCTGCCTCTGGGGTGGCGTCCTCCCTGTCCTCCTCTGCCACGAGAGGACTGGTTGTCCTGAGCAGACTGAGATTGATGCGATTTTCGGAACCACATCTTCTTCTGATCCTTTTGGTTCTTGGAAAAGGACCTCTGGGGTGCAGAGAAGCGGACTCCGACGGCAGACAAGGTCTTCCCATCTTTCTCACTCTGGACAAGAGTGTCGCGAACGGTTTTGCCGAACAGTGCAGAACCATCAAAAGGGGCATTCGCGAATGACGCCTTAAAGGGTTCCGAGAAGTCACAGTGACGGAGCCAGGCCTGTCTTCTCATGACAAGCCCGACTCCGCCTGCTCTAGTGGCTCCCTCTGTAGCATGAGACAATAGCCACATAGAGGTATTAGAGATAGAGCGGAGGGTGGCCATTCGGGAAGAGTACAAATCCTTGTCTCCCTCCGACATGGACCCCGGGGGGGAAGCAGCGTATTCCTTAATTAGATCCCGCTGCATCCGAATAACGTGTGCCATGTAGTTCAAGGCCCTCATAGAGAAGGTCGCTGAACTGAAGGCCAGCTTCCCAAGACGGTCCATCCCGCGAGACTCCTTGCTCGGAGGATGAACCGTGGGGCTCTCCTGAGCCAACTCTTTCTTGGTGGCTGCAGCCACCAACATGGCATCCACAGGGGGACCTCTGCTCCAATGTGATCTCTCTGCAGGGGGGCTCAAAATTTTGTCTGGGCGCTTGGGGATCGGCTCTACGGTGTCCGGTTCCTTCCAAGCCCTAGAGGATATGAGATCCACCAGGGGGTCGGGTGGAGGGGACACCCAAGAGGTAGATGGTCCTGCCTCAAATGCCTCAAGGAATACGGACTCGTCAGAGGAAGCCTTGAGGGCAGACCACCCACCCCTGATTTTGAGCATTTCCATAATGTCTCCAAAGGAGACATCCTCGGGGGGTGATCTAGGGGAGCCTTCCCCTTCATCCAAGTCCGTATCTTCTGTGAGACTCTGAGGGTAGTCCATGTGCCTCCTTTTGCACTTTGCCTTGTGGGGAATCTCCTCAGGGGGGCTGTCCGAGGAGTCCTCACGGGCTGTATCCTGTTCCACTGGAACTCCTAAAGGCGCTGAGGCAGGCTGCCCCGAGGGCCGGGTGAGGGGAGCCAGGACCAGATGAGAAGGAGTGCGGGAGGGAGCCGAAGCCAGGACCGGAGGCCTGGAAGCACTCGACAGTGCCCTCTCCACCGCAGTGAAAGCCGAGGGGGAGCCGCTCTCTGACGGATCCGAGATCCGATTCCCACTCGGATCCGAAGTGGGGATCGGACCCGGCACCGAGAACGTCGGATCCGAAGGACCAGTGTGCTCCGACCGAGATGGAGCCGAAAGCACACCGAATCCCTCGGATCCAAAGCTCGGCCTACGGCTCTGAGAGGTCGGATCCGACAAACTCGAGGGAATAGTCGGAGCCAGCATGGTCGGCTCCGACCTACCCCCGGATCCAACGTGGCTCGGCTCCGAGCGCTCCGAGCCCGGAATGCGGGTCGGAGAAGGAGCTATAGGAGCGAAAAAAGGGGTTGAGCTCCCCCCCAGAGGGGGGGGAGGCAAGAGCACTCCCATCTGCATCTGGGCCTGGATGAATCTCCTCATCATCCGGTCCATATCCGCATCAGACATGCTAAAAGTGGACCTCGACGAGGCCACCGAGGCAGACCTGGAGTGTCGCCTTGATGACCTTGACGGGACGGTCACTCCTCCTCGGGTCCCGGGAGAAACAAGGGATCTGATCCGAGGAGGAGATCGAGAAGACTTGGACGGGAAGCCCTCTTGGCGGGCGGGGCCGATGAGGAGTCTTGCCCGCCGCTAAGGTGCTTCTCCCGCTTCTCTTTCCTGGCCTCCCTATCCTCCAGAGCCGAAGCGGGAGGTTGAGTCCCGGTCGGAGGAAGGGAGGCAGGAGTGACCGCTACCGGGGGGTAGCGGGCACAGAAGTACCGGAGGCCGAAGCAGAGTCTGGGGGTAGAAGGCCCGCCAGAACTAGCTTCGACCTTCGATCCTTGAGTGCCCTGGGGTTGAACGCCGTGCAAATCGCGCAACCCGAAGAGAGGTGTTCAACCCCAAGGCACCTAACGCACCGAGTGTGGCCATCAGCCGGTGAAAGCTTGTGACCACACTCGGTGCATTTCAAAAAAATTGCTTTAGGGGCCTCCGACATACTGTAGAAAAGCACACTCACTAGGCCCCTAACACTCAGTCACACACACACGCTACGACCAGCGGGGGAAGGAGAAATATTTTTAAATTAAATCAAAATTATATAAGATATAAAAAAAGAGTAAGGGTAAACCTACAACACACACAATCAGTCACTCAGAAAGAAGAAATACAAAACTTTTTTTTCTCACAAAACGCCAAGAGCTCTGAACCTAGCTGTTGCTTGAAGAGCGGCAAACTAGATCTGGGGTCAGTTAGGGCAGGCAGGGGATTATGGGTAAGGGGGAGGAGCTAGGAGCTCGGATCTATGCTATGATAGAAGTTGCCGGCTCGGATCCGAGATCGGATCCGTATCCCACAGGTTGCTGACAAATGAAGTTCCTACTTCAGATCAAAGAGTTGTTCTGATTTCCTGAATTCCTTTGTTCTGTCCAAATAGAATCTTAATTGCCTGTGAACATCAAGCTTATGAACCATATACTCCAACTTGTTAGAATGGTTACTGAAGAAAGTTGGGGGTACGATAGTTTGATTCAGGTTAGTTTCGGAACACACCTTTGGGAGGAAGAAAGGAAGCGTTAGTTCTCAGTGATACTCTGTCAGGATGGAACACCAAATAAGGGGGTTTGACAGATAGGGCCTGAAGTTCAAACACTCTACATGCTGAGGTAATGGCTACCAAGAGAATTGTTTTCCAAGAGAGAAATTTTAAATGGCATAATGATGCAGGCTCAAAAGGAGGAAGAATAATCCGTGATAGCACAAAATTCAGATTCCAGGGAGTAAAGGGTTGTCTAACAGGCGGTCTAAGATGAATGGTACCTTTTAAGAAGACCCTACATAGTCTGTGAGACATTAGGTTACAACCTTCAGATCTGAGGTGGAAATTCAAAATTGCGGCCAACTGAACTCTTATAGTGGCAGCTGCAGCACCTTCACGAAAAAGCTTAGTCAGAAATTCCAGAATACTAGCAACTGGGGCAATGTAAGGGTCAATATTATTCTGGGAGGCCCAAAAAGAAAATTGCTTCCATTTACTGCCATACAACTTTCTAGCGGAAGCTTTATGAGAAGATACAAGAATATGTTGTATCTCCGAAAAAAAGTCATGTGACCTGGCTAAGTTGGGAATCGGAGCAGCCAAGCTGTCAATCTGCGGGAATGAAGAGAGGGATGAAAAGCCCCTGACAAATGTGTCAGTAGATCTGGAACTGGGTCCAGAATCCAAGGTTCCTCCAGTTGATAGAGTCGAAGGAAGTGAAACCAAATCTGCCAAGGCCAAAAAGGAGCTATTAAATTACAGTCCTCCCCAGGGCTTTGGCTTTCTGTAAGAATTTCAGAATCAGAGGAGTTGCTGGAAAGGCATATAGGAGTTCCGGGGGCCAAACGTGTACGAGCGAGTCCCTTGGGCTGTCCCCTGGTGGGAGATTCAGGGCAAAGTAGCTTCTGCATTTGGCATTCATAGGGGATGCAAACAGGTCGCAGCAAGGCTGCCCCATCTGTGGAAAGTCATCTCCGCAACCTCGTCTTTGAGGGACCACTCGTGCGGCATCAGAATGGCTCTGCTCAGTTTGTGGATTTCCCTGGGATGTGCATTGCTATCAGAAATCGCCCGGTGGATACAGCCCACTGCCAAATTCTCAAGGCCTCTCGACATAAGGGCTAAGACTTGGTTCCCCCTTGTTTGTTGATATACCAGACCACAGACATGTTGTCGGTCTGGATCGCAATTGTCCCCAGAGGTAGAGAGCAGTGGAAGTACTGCAACATCAAAAGCACTGCTCTCATCTCCAGGGCATTGATGTGCAACTGTGACTCTGTCTCTGACCAGGTGCCTTGAGCTGTTCTTCCCTGAAAAAGCCCCCCCCCCTACCATCAGAGAAGCATCCGTGGTCACCGTGGCTGACAGCGGGGGCAGAACAAATAGGCGACCTACTGCTACCTAGTGGCTGGTCAACCACCAAAGGAGATCCTTTCTGCAAGAATCTGTAATCATTATTAAGAATGACATCGGAAGTTGTTGGTAAGACCACTGGGTGAAGAGCAACCACTGAAGTATTCTCATGTGCATACACCCCAGAGGGACTGCTATGAGTGTAGCTGCCATGGTACCCAGTAGTTTCAACACTTGAGAGGCTGGTACTTTTTTCGTCGTGAGAATGTCTGATACCTGATTTCAAAGAGTGACTATTCTGTCCAGTGGCAATTTTACCATGGTGGTGGTGGTGTCTAAGTCTGCTCCGATAAAGGAGATATGCTGCGATAGTGACAATGAAGACTTGTCAAAATTTATAGTTATTCGTAACTGAGAGCACAGACTGAGAGTGTGATCCCTGGCTAGAATTAGTTGATGCCTGGAGGTGGTGGTAAGGAACCAATCGTCCAGATATGGAAACACTCGGAATCCTAGACGCCTCAGGTGAGCCGTAACCACTGCCATGTATTTGGTAAACACTCTGGGGGCTGTTGGGAGACCAAAGGGCAGTGCTCGGAACTGGTAGTGACTGGCTCCCAGCCGGAAATGCAAGTGATCTCTGGATGGTCTGGCCATTTTGATATGATAGTACACATCCTTGAGATCTACAAAGCACATCCAATCGACCGTTCCTAGGAATGGAAGGATCGATTGAAGCGTGACCATCCGGAACTTCTCCTTCTTTACGAAGGTGCTGAGTTTGCTGAGGTCCAAGATGAGCCTCCAGTCCCCTGTTTTCTTTGGAACTAAAAAGAATCTGGAGTAAGTTCCGGATCCTAGTTGGTCTACTGGGACTGGCTGGATGACTCTTTTCCTGCAGCCTTTGGATTTCTATGGCTGCTTGATCCCTGAGACTGGGTGGAACATCTGGGATTTTCCTTCGAACAGGTGGGGGTTCTGAGAACAGATGATGTAACCTCTGGTAACAATGATTTTTACCTAAGAATCTTTTGTAATTTCTAGCCAGGCATCTGGATACAAAGACAAGTAACCCCTGACTACCTCCAGAGTAGGACAGTCGGGCCTCCTTTCAGGATTGCTGGTAGGGCTTGCCAAAGAACTGATCCCTGACACCCTGGTTTTGGGGACCCCCTCTGCTGCCAGGGTGGCGTCTTCCATTATTACCCCTTCCTCTGCCCCTGGAGGGGGGGTTCACTATGTGTGCTCTGAAAAGCTCCTTAGGACTTCCGGAACCACATTTTTCCATCTTTTTGCCCTTTGGGGTACGGTCTAGTAGGAGTGGAAAAATGGATTCCTATGGCAGATGGAGTCTTTCCATCTTGCTCACACCTAGTGAGGGTCTCCTTGACTTTGGGCACGAAAAGGGAAGAGCCATCAAATGGGGTATTAATGAAGGAAGACTTGAAGGCTTCCGCAAAGGAGCATAAACGCATCCAGGAATGTCTCTGAAGAGCTAATGCTAAACATGCTGCCCAACTCGAACCATCGGCTGCATAAGAAATGAGCCGCATGGATGAGTTAACTATGGAATTAAGGGTATTAAGCTGGGCTGTCACCTTCTCAGAGACACCTCCATCTGTACTACCCTACAGAGTATCTCCAAGCTCTTTTAGGAGATCTCTTTGAAGACGGGTAAAATGTATCAAGTAGTTGAGCGATCACATAGCAAAAGTCGCAGAACTAAAGATGCGTTTCCTATAGCTGTCCATAGTCCTGGAATCTCTATTACGAGGATGGACAGTAGAAAAGGTTTCAGACATCTCTTTCTTTGTGGCTGCCGCCACCACCATGGCATCAGCTGGCACTCCCTTGGTGAGGAACATTTTATCTTGCGGGGATGTAATAAATTTGCTGGGCCTCCGAGGAACAGGTTCCATAGTATCAAGAGACTTCCATGCCCTTTGAGCAACCAAGTCCATTAGTTCATTGAAGAGTGGAGTCACCCAGGAGGTGGAGGGTTGAGACCCAAAGGCCTTCAGGAGCACTGACTCATCATCAGTAGGTCTAACGGACTGCCAATCACCCCTCTGCTTAAGAACTTCAAGGATATCAGCAAAGGAGATATCTTCCGAGTGGGACCGTGGGGACCCTTCTGACTCCTCTAAATTGGTGTCTGATGTAAAATATTCCTGCGGGGAGTCCAATTGACTCCTCTTGCAAAGTTTCTTCCTGGGGACCTCATCAGTGGGGGCTTCCGGTGAGGTCTCAGTAGAACATAGGTCACCCAGTGGGGTTACCTGCGGCTCCGGGTCTCAACGCTTTACAGGGACCTGTGATGTAGAGGCAGAAAGCGACACTTTAGGGGAGGAGGAGGAAGGCCCTGATGATGTGGGAGTCTTGGAAGACATAACCCTCCTCATAGCATCGAAGGCTCCACTGCTCCGATCCAAGGAAGCAGCCGGTTCCGAAGAAGATGGCAACCTCCCCGGCGCCAACACAGTGGGCCCACGACCCAGAGGAAGGAGCTGAGCTCATCTGCGTCGAAGCTCCGAGAGGAAGGGTCAGAACAGACACATCGGTTCGACTCTCTTCCCCCGGAGCCGACCAGAGAGTGTCGGCTCTCAGACTCCTCGAACGGCACCAAAGTAGTCTGGGTTGATGGAGCCGATAGCACTGAAACAGGCCTTGGTTCTGAAGGATCCACAATCATCAGTTCCCCCTCCCCTGGCTCCGAAGGCCTGGCTCAGCTCAGTGGAGGAGTAGTCACAGCAGGTACAATGGTCTTCGGCTCTGAAACCAGTTGGGTCAAAGCCGATAATAATTTGTCCCGTGCCAGGTTCTGGAGAAGCCTCTGCACCACTTGGTCCACATTCACATCGGAGAGGGTTCTCAAGGACTGAGTCGAAGGTATCGAAGAGGCCACAGATTGCAAAATGGGTGACCTCAAGGTTTCGGAGACCGGCTCCAATACCGGGGATCTGCTCCGAAACACTGGCTCGGTGCATAGCTCTGAAGACAGTCAGTGACCACACTTTAACAGCAATGCTTGAAGCTGATGACCTAGGCTTCGATGAAGCTTTAGAGGACTTTGACCCCTTCGATGACTTGGAAGCCTGGTCAGCTTTGTCCAAGGACTCTTGAAATTCTGGTTTCAGCAAACCTCTGTCCACCAGCTTTCTCCTGCGCTCCAATAACACCCTGCTGCTAAAAGAGTGGCAAATTGAGCAATCCTCCTGGAGATGGACTGTCCCCAAACAATAAACACAATTAACATGCAAGTCAGTTATTGACATTTTCTGCCCGCACTTAGGGCATTTTTTAAAACCTGACTTTTGTTTCTCCCTCTGATCAGCCATATCAACAACAAAAAAACTATATGCACCAATCAGAAAGCAAACCTAGATAAAGCTACGTAAACCATGCTAGAAGGTAACAGCTATTAACACAGCACACACACAGCAAGCTCTACAGAAATCTACAGAAATAGCAAATATATATATATATATATATATATATATATATATATATATATATATATATATATATATTTATATATTTATATATATATATATATATATATACATATATATATATATATATATATATATATATATATATATGGGTCTACCTGAGATGGTCGACAGGCATATGATCGAAACTCATTTGGTCGACAGGCAGATTTGCGACCCTGGAGTTGATATATATAGTTAGGGGGGGTGGGGGGCACAGCCCCCCACATAACATGCTTGTCGACCAAATGAACTGTCGACCAAATGAGTTTCGATCATATGGCCTGTCGACCATCTCAGGTAGACCCATATATATATATATATATATATATATATATATATATATATATATATATTTTTTTTTTTTTTTCAGATTTTTGTCTCATATTTTTGGCCCATTACTCATAAAATTGTGGTTTTCTGGCAAATCATTGCCAAACCTTTGAGGACTGAAGTCAGAAAATAATGACAAGACTCAGAATGTATACCCTTAAGAAAATTCATGCTAATGAAAACCTGTTAGTCTATCAACTTACTAAGTTTGTAAAGCAATATTTAAAAACTGTCCCTATTTTTTGGCCTTTGTCCCCCATTACTTACGGCTTTGTCCAGATTTCTTGCTCTAACAGGTTGAAAGCAATTGCTGGAAACACTGCAACTATAACCATGCTTGTCTCTGTCCCCCTTCCCTGAGACATGCTCCCAAAAACGGGCAATCACAAAGCACATTACTGTATTACGGTACTGACTGTAGTTCTGCCACCGATACTTAATGAATAGTTGTGCGGTATAATGTCAGCACAGAACAGCAAGTAATAGTTACTTAGTAATGTACAAGTCGATTATACACCACTATATAGCTGTACCCTGCTGAGATGTGCTGCACCATCATGTCACATAGCGATTCCGTCAGTGCCATCAGTGCACATAGTAAAACCTCTGTGAAGTACGCATGCCCGTGTGCTATTCAAAGATACGTCTTTACCATCATCTATGAAAATGGATCACAGTAATGACAAGCTTCATACTCAACATAATGTGCAGGATGAATTTATACCACTCTGTGCTGTTTTTATGAGTAGATGAGACAGTTCAATGACTAAAAGCAAGGTTCCAGTCGTCAGCTGAAAGATATATAAGCCCACCCAATACTGGCAGCTTCTGTGGGGCAGTACACATCCCTGGGAGTAAATCAGCAATCACAGTGTCATATGGACAGACCTGTGATGCAGAATAGTTACCTAGAAAGTACACAAAAAAAACGTTTTCATCTGTATGCAATCTCAAGTCTCCAGATATGCCAATATCTAAGTGGGTACTTCCTCCTCCAGCCACAAAATTTCTAGGGTTGTTGTCATTCTCACCTATAAGACTGAGACGTTACTCACTAGTGATATGCTGAGATGTGAACAGGCCTCCATTACACTTTAAAATGGCCTTTTCCCTCTTAATTTTCTGCTTTCAGATCAAAGTAAGTGCAAAACATATAGTCTTTCTTCAAAAACATCCCCTGCTGTCCAGTAAACAGTACACAGCTGTGCAGAAGCAACGTGCTTCCATTTCTGTTCTTTGCCAATCCTTTTAATAGTGCTGTCTGCTAAATAACAAAAATCTGACTCTTGAATATACTATTCTTGTACAACAGAAGAGAGGGGTGACACTTCAGCATATCTGAACCTATTGCTAGAATGGCTGGGAAGAACCATCATACAAAAAACGACTTAATTGCTTACATTCTGTTCTTAACTTCACATTTTGCCATATTCAGGTTAACAAGATTAGTTATATATCATATGAGATATTTAAGAAATGGTTCAATGAGGACATTCAATGTTTTCTGCTCAATTTAAAACTGCTTACCTGGCTCATTTAAGGCAATCCAACCTCCCCTTTCCTGCTGATGCATCCATGCTCTCCAGCCTTTGGCTTGCTTCTCACCAAATCGGGGTTCTCCACTGTCCCAGAATGGTTCAAAGAATTCTATCTATTGTGGGAAGAAAGGTTACTTTCCAGCAAATCTATAAAAGCACACAATCTTTCAGACACCAAAATCTGATGGCAGGAATATAAAAAGGAAAGTACAAAACTTGGAAAATAGCTCAAAGTTTCATTAACAAACCTAGTTAAACTCTAAGAAACATTTCAAGCTTTCAGAACTAATAGGAGATAAGCAATAGACTGCATACAGTAACAAACAGAGCAAAGAACAGATAGAATGGAAAATATTACTTCCATCGTTTGAGGGTCTTTATAGTGTCTACCCCAAATTTTACAAGTTACTTCTCCAAGACCCTTAACGTGGTCTGAAAATAAAATATTTTAAAATAGCATTATTTCTTTCCTTGTAGAAGTTTTACAGTCATTGTTTTATCAGTACTAGGCTTTTTATGATATGGAAAATGTATCGAAACAGTGTGCTCAGACTTTTATATTACAAACTGTACAGCATGTTTAAGGTAAGGCAGCACAATGATGACGAGATTGACACCAGTGTGTCACAGTGACTAGTTCTCCACTTCAGTTCCCAAATGGGGTGCTGTCACTCTCCTATTCTAGGACACAACAGAAGAGTCTTTGTAGGTTCTATTCAAGCAGCTTTATTTTATACAAACACATCACTTATTGACTTTAACTTAAGTAACTTATATAAAAACTAACAACTGCAATCACGCATGCTCTCAGTGTGGCTGCTCTTACAAAATGGCACTAGGGATTGCACGTATCTGGAATTTATATGTGCACTTACAGCCTTGACATGCTTCTTAAGGATACAGGACACATCACTTGCACTCTAGTCTACATCCTCCCTCTTTGAGAAATAGATCACACAACGCTAGGAGTCTATTAGGCATGCAGAAATCACAGGTAATTCTTTGTCATGCATTATACAATGCTATGCACACAAATCTATACAATCAATTCCACATTGCTGCGTATTTCACACTAGGCTTTGCTTCTCATCCATATCATGTGACATAAAACTGGGAATTAAATTTAGCAACTGGAACTCTCTCTGCAAAATGTTTGACCTGTGGAATGTTCGAAACATCTTCTGGAATGGAATCAGAATTTTGAACACATTCTGCCTGGTATGGGAACAGTGTCTGATTCACTCCTAGATTTGAAGTCTGCATCACAGAAATAATGCTGTGATGGTGATGATGATTCTGGTACTGGAAGAAGATGTCTTCGGTTATTCCTGTACTACACATCTTCAGAGTCTATGAGGTAAGATCTTGGCTTGGCACATGCCTGTAATCTGCCCTATTCGATCAAAACCTTTCATTGTCTGGATTCGTACCGTCTCTCCTTCCCTCAAAGGGTGAAGTAATCTGCTCGATCGGTCATAACTAGATTTTTGGAGATTATGCTTCTTCAACAACTGCATTTTGATGGTTTTATTGTTCTTTGGTTTAGGTTTCAATAAACTGGAAATAATGGGTAGCGTAGTTCTAGTTTGCCTGGAAAGTAGTCTTTGAGCAGGTTTGCCAAGAATATCGCCACTTAATTCAAGAACACATCGGTATTGCTATGCTTTGACCTTTCATGCAACTGCTTTGTATTCTGTACTGCACGTTCAGCTAGACCAATGGACTGAGGATATTCAGGACTACTAGTCACATGTACAAACTCCCATTCTTTTGCAAATTTCTGAGACAACTGGCTAGTATATCGAGTACCATTGTCAGAAAGAACTTTGTGTGGACTACCATGAACTGAGAAATGACATTTTAGCTTAGTAATAACAGCAGTGGATGCTAGGTTAGGTAGTAGATCAATTTCAAACCAATTCGAATAAGAGTCTACTAAAACCAAGTAGTGTTGATTGTTCCACGCAAATATATCAGTTGCAGCAGTTGACCAAGGTAGTTCAGGAACTGGACTTAGCCGAAGTGGTTCTCATTGCAAATGCGGCCTAGTACTATTGTATACTGAACAAAAAGAAAGTACTTTATCAATGTCTTTTGGCAATGAAGACCAAAATACTAATTCCCTCACTCTTCTGTTAGTGGATGTGGATCCTGGGTGACCATGATGCAAAATCTGGATATACTCTTGTAAGGAAGCAGGAACAACAATTTTAGGACCTTTGAAAATAATGCCGTCTTCCATCAACAATTCATCTCTGTAAGGAAAATAGGTTTGCACTTCAGGTGGTACACTAGATTGCTCTGACAGCCATCCATCATTAATGTAGTGATTGAGCTTCTGTAAAACTGAATCAGTCTAAGTGTGATCTCTCAACTCATCAAGTCTAGTGGTAAAAAAAAAATGATGCACTGACATCACGTCAAAGTAAAAATTCTCTGCGTCAAGCTGCTCTGTGGTATTTCTGAGTGATTTGGATAAGGTATCAGTCAGATAGACCATTTTGAAATTGTAATTTTGCAATTTGAGCATCATTCTTTGTAATCTTGCTGGAGCAGAATGCATATACTTCTTTAGAATAGTAACTAGAGGTTGATGGTCAGCTTCAATCTGAATTGCTCGAGCATAAATATAATCATGAAACTTGGAACTAGGGTTGCCACCTTCCTTCACGGCTAAAACCGGAGCAAAGCCGCGCCTCTCGCGTCACCAGTAACCCCGCCCACCCCAACCCCCTCTCCCGCCAACATACCTCCTATTTTGTGATGTCACGACAGCATCACTCAACGGGAACGCCCTCTTTTTTCGTTCCCGCCACCTGCTTTTGGCTGATTTACTATGCTTTTCTGTAAAAAAAGCATAGTAAATCAGCCGATTTACAAACTCCGATAGTCCGTTTCCTTTTTGAAACAGAATACCGGAGTTTGTACAGTGTTTTCCGGACTACCGGAGAATCAGTTTGATTTCCTGATAGTCCGGAAAAAAAACGGAGGGGTGGCAAGCCTACTTGGAACATGCAAATACTACTGCCAAAAGCTCCTTCTCAGTTTGAGCATACTGCATCTCAGTTTGTAAGTGTTCTAGATGCATAGGCTACTGGTCTGCTCTCTTGAAGTATAACTGCGTCAAGACAAAATTTTGAATAATCACAGGAAAGAGTAACCGATTTGTTCAAATCATAGTATCTTAATGTAGGTGGGGTGGTAATTTTCTGCTTAAGGTCTTCAAATGCCTTCTGGTGCAGTACCAACTATGACCATGCAACATTTTTGCGCGTTAGCTCTCCTAAAGCTGCTGCCAACTCACTGAAGCCTGGTATAAACTTGCCTAAATAATTGACCATGCCTAGAAAACGCTCTACAGCTTGTACATTACCTGGTGCTGACATCTCAAAAATAGCTGTTTGCTTGGTCGGGTCTGGTCTCAAGCCTGTACTTGTGAACAAATGACCAAAGTAGGTAACTTCTGGAAGACTGAATTTACACTTCAGAGGATTGAGCTTCAAGTTTACTTCATGTGCTCTGTCTAGAACTCTCTTTAGGTTTCTTTCATGCTCTGCTTCACCACTGCCGCCAACCAATAAATCATCTACTATTATGGCACAAGGATAACCCCCCAAAGTTTGCTCCATTACACGCTGAAAGACTTCACTTGCAGAATTTATTCCAAATGGCATCCTTAGGAATCTGTGTCTGCCAAATGAAGTACCAAAAGTAGCTATAAATGAGGATTTGTGATCCAGCATCACTTGCCAAAATGAACTCTTCGCATCCAAGAGAGAGAAAACAGTGGCATTCGGTACTGGAGCTACAAGTTTTTCAACTGTGACCATCGGATGATATGGTCTCTTTAATGCTTTGTTCAGATCTCTACATATTCTGATTTCATCTGAGCCTTTTTTTATGAGCTGCCACCATGTCTGATACCCATTCAGTTGGTTCTGTGACTGGAGAAATCACACCTTGCTGCACCATTTTATCCAACTGAATTTTAACTTTATCCTGCATAGCTATCAGAACTCTTCCTGCTGGTCTGACTACTGGAGTGACCTCTGGGTCTAACTTCATGGAATACACAACTGGAAGTTTGCCTAACTTATCATCAAAAACATCAGCATACTCAAAGAAAATGGCTTCAGAAAAATTAGAACTTGGAAATGCACTTACATGATGAACTTCTTTAGCAAAAGAAATCAGATTCAGTCTCAAACTATCGTTGAGACCTAATAAAGATTGCACTGGTCTTCGGACTACACAGAATAACAAGTTGCAACAGTTCTTGGGCAAGTAACATGAAAGCATCACCAAACCTTCGGTTTGAATTTCTTCACCTCTATAAGCAACAAGTCTGGCACTACTGGCTACATTGAGTTGTTTCGTTAGTTCTCACTTCAGCAAATGTGTCTGCTGATATAGCACTACACTTTGAACCAGTGTCTACTTTAAGCTCTGTAGATTTTCCATTAATCCGGACAGTACAAAACATTTTGCTCCTTGTTAATAAATTCACTGCATCAACTCTTTCATCGAGCACTGATGCACCATCTACATAAAAAGCTGTCTGCTTCAGCTCGTCTTGATCAACTTGCTTTTTTGTGAGATCTTTCTTTACAATTGTGTGAGGCTTGCTTGATTTGCCATACTTTTGGAAATGGTTCCATTTTTTATACTTGTGACATTGCTGACCAAATGCTAAGCACCTCTCTAGTTTAGACTCATCATTTGCACCACAATTGTGACAGTTAACAATAAAGTTAAACTTGGGTTTTGCTGATTCATGTTTGTCCTGCTCTGAGCTGGAGCAAGCTCCCTTCTTAGAATTTGTTGGAAAGCTATGTGTCTTCCCTGGAAAACCTGTAGATGCCACGTGCTTAAGCCTGCATTTGTTTGCCACGTGTTGCATGCTATCTACATTTTCTCTGCAGCCAACTGAACCACGCTTTTGTCACTTGCAAACATACTTGTGTGTCTTTCTATCACCTCATGGATTTGACAAATCTCTATGGCTTTGCTCAATGTTAAATCACGTCACAAAGTAAAATCTTTCTCACAGCAGCACTGTTTATACCACACACAAGCCTGTCCTTTATCAACTCATTTTTTAAGTCACCAAACCGACATATTTTAGCTTTGTTTCTCAGGTCAGTTATGCAAGCTGCAAACGTTTCCCCTGGTTTCTGATTTCTCATGTAAAACAAATGCCTCTCCAACATATTTGTCTGGGGGGGTTGCAGTTTTCTCTGAACTTGCACTTCAAACACTCAGGATCTTCCCTTGATTCAGCCTGTACAACAATATGACAGTTTTCTGCTTCTCCTTCATATACTGCAGGTACATACACAAATGAACACTCTCTTTCTATGGCCCCTGACCCAGCTAGGTTTAACAAAATGAATGCCCTGGTGCATGCATCTCTATCTACGTAAGCTGCTTGTATAAAAATACTGTACTCTTTCTCAAATATTCTCCAGTTATCTGCAATATTCTGATCACATACAAGTAGTAGGGGCTTTCGAAATCTGTCATATTAACACATACCAGTGAAGGGTTTGCAAATAAGCACAAACATAACACATGCACATTATTATTATTATTATTATTATTGTTATTATTATTATTTCAGTTTGATTACCGGGGAAGTCCACTGGGCTAATGGGCCCGTTTTCAGTGGAGGCCCGGGGAGAAAAGCTCCAAAACAAACAAACAAATCAATACATTTATACATACAGATTACAAAATAATTTCAAAGTACATGCTAATCCATGTTCAAATTCTGAATTACAATGATAATTCCAGTAAACAAGTAAAGTCAAAGTCACTCTAAGAAACAAGTATCAGGTGGTTGTAACAGAAGAAACACAACAATTCCACTTTTGTTTTGAGAAAAAGGCAATACTTGGGATACCACTGTTTTTTGTGCTGTTCACTAAGCATAGTGCATTATAGAAAGGAGAACAGGTGCAGAATGCCAGGAAACATATGCCAGTATTTGTAACTTTGTCCAATGCCTTTGTGCTTCTGAATTTATACTTTTTGGGCTTTTCGAAATTATGTTACTGGACAAACATGTACCTTTGAATAACTGGACTTTGTGAAATAAACTTCTCGGGCACTTTAACACACTTGAAATATCATTTTGCATTGCTCAAGTCATTTATCATCATTTTAAGAAACACTTCAAACAACTTTACGATGTGAATGAAAAACTCTCAGGCACTGTAATACTCTAATAATATCGTTTTTTTTTTTTTTTGCAAGAAATCACCTCTTATCAGTGTAAGAAACATATCAAATAACTGCACAATGGAAATAAACTGGCCAACTCTTGCCCAAAACTCAATAACATTTCAAAGTAATTGCACTTTGCGAATAACTGCACACAGCACACTGAAATGTCCCCAAAATGGCGGAACCTTGCTAGACAACTCTTTATAGTGCGAGAAACACTCTTGTAATGGCTGCACTTTGCGAATAGACACACCAGCACAAGAAACATTTCGAAATGGCTATACTTTGTACTTCATGAAATAGTTGCACTTTGCACAAAATAAACTCTTCAAAATACATGCACAGTAATAAGCACACACTGTAAGTACTTTTACACACTTTAAGATACTTTGAATAACTTTAGTTATGCCCTTGATACAATACTAAGTCATAATTATGCCAAAACATAGCACTTTGCCAAAGCACATGCAATCGTCTTACTTTATTTTTGCTTAATGTGACCTTTTTGCCTTTATTATATTAGTTTTGCTCATTTAAGCCCTTTTCATGCCCAACGTACTTTTCTTGTGCTCATTTTACTTTAAACATGCACAGTTTTGCTTTAAACGCACTCATTTGGCTTTAAACATGCTTGTTTTATCTTTAAACATGCTTGTTTTGCTTTACTGTTATTCGTTTCATCAAATACCTTTATTCTAAGCAGTTCCTTTAGCTAACAAACTTTTCTTACCTTCCGCTTGTTGAATAATGCGGTTTGTGCCCTTGTAACGCCCCGTTTTGTCTTTTCTATCACACGGTTTACGCTACTTCTCGTTACCTTCGATCTTTTTCAGGCTCTTTTTGTGCTCGTTTCTCTTAGTTTTACCTTCACTGCTGACTCTGTACCTCATGGCTCCTGCTTTTTATTCTCTGCAATCCCAGTTCTGACACCATGTCGCTCTCCTATTCTGCACACAATAGAAGAGTCTTTGTGGGTTCGATTCAAGCAGCTTTATTTTATACAAACACATCACTACAGAAGATTACTGACTTTAACTTAAGTAACCTACATACAAACTAACAACTGCGATCATGCATGCTCTCAGTGTGGCTGCTCTTACAAAATGGCACTAGGGAGTGCACGTGTCTGGAATTTATATGTGCACGTACAGCCTTGACATGCTTCTTAAGGATACAGCACACATCACTTGCACTCTGATCTACAGGTGCCTTCTGTGTGGAGTTTGCATGCTCACCCTGTGTCCATGTGTTTTTCACTGGGTGTTTCAGCTTTTTCCCATACACAAAGACACAAGTATGAAGTGTACATACAGCAAACTGCCTAGCATTGTGCATATGATATGAGAATGAATGTGTTAAAAGTCATGGGATAGGCTGACATCTCAAACAAGATTAAACTGGTAGAGACAACATCTCCCTTGTGAAATTGAACTGTATAAAACAGGTTTTGGGGAATGAACGAATGAATGAAGTTTAAGATAAAGACCAAATTATTTTGATTACTGTTAATATGCAAAACTAAACTCCAAAAGGGACTAAATATTAGGTTTGGAAAGTCAACACCCACATGTCTTTAAATGAGCAGTTAGGATTTATATGACTTACTCCCACAGATACTGCCAAATTCTCTGAACTCACACACCAAGTAGAGCGTACAGTTATAATGCCATATCAATGCAGCATGGAACATTTAATATGTGGCCAATAAAATGGAAGTTTGAACCCAGTGCCTACAATCTCAAGCAATTGCATCTCGATTCACTGTGACAAACTGCAACCTTCGGCTAAATCTTTTTTGCACTCAGTGTGGACACAATATATAGCACACACAGTCATCAAAAAAGGTCACTTACAGAATCGCCAGCCGTAATACACTTATGGATGAGGAAACATGTAAGAACATGTCAAAGTTATTACACTGACCACAGCATAGATGTGAGGACATAGCTGCCCCCACCATGAAAACAGCATTCTGTCTTCACTTCCTTGTTATTTGAGAAAAATGAAAAATAAAAACTCAAACTTAGAATTAAAAGCAACCATAAAAATAGTCCAAAATTTCAGATGTTAATTCCTCTTCTATAAAAGTACTGAAGGAAAAACTCAAGTAGACTAATTCACTAGAATAACTCAGGTTTTATTTATGATAAGCTCTTTCGTCCAACAACTGGACTTCAGCAGATCAACTTTTCAATAATAGCGTTACCCATGGAAACTAAATATATACTTAATGAAAACAAAGGATCATAAATCATGACTGACAAACTCATGCATAGTAATGAGTCAAAACAGAGCAACTCATGATAGGCTAGCCGACCAGTAAAAGCAAACCTTTTTTTTGTTTTTGACCCAGGAATTCAGGATTGGTGAGACCACATTCACTAAGGGGCAGGTCACCAGGAGGATACCCCAGGACACTGTACTGAGACCGCTCCTATTTGGTATCTACTTCTCAGAGGTAAATGCTAATGTCAAGGGCCTTTGGTTGACAAAATTCACAGATGACTGCAAATTGCAAGTTAGAGGGTCTAACACAGACAAATGACTGGTGCCAAAGTCACAAATTAAAACTCAATGCCAAGAAATGCATTATTGTGCCTTTTGGAAAAACTGCCACACAGGCTAATTACTTCATTGATAAGATACCCCAAAGAGTTGATCCTATTGCCAGAGATCTGGGAACATATGCTGACAGTAATCTAACCTTTGACTAACATGTGGCCAAGGTAGTAAAAAAATCATTCTATGTTGCCCAGGTTTACTGTTTCACATCAATAGGATATATACATTACAAAACAGCCCTGTGATTTTAAAAATAAATAATTTTAAACACCTTGCACTCCTTTGGGCCTACTGGAACTCCTTTACAGCTGAATAAAATCATTTAATCACCTCCCCACATCTGGTTGTTCAAAACAGGCAAAAGGTATTCAAATATAATTTGAGTTCTGGATTCTCTCTGGGGCAGTTCGAGATGACCTGTTGTTTGCGAAGACCTTTTTGTTAAAGCAACTTCTTGAGACAAGACTACCTAGTTAAACAGCTCAAACTCATTTATGTACTTCTGCTCTTTCTCAGCTTGCTGATCAGACTCTCACTGTTCAGCTGCTCAACCAACCATTTCAGCTGGCCGATTCTGCCACAACTCTGCATTCTCATAGTCTCCCTTCTTAAGACCCGCAAATATCCTGAAGTGTTTTTCAGAATAATGCTTCTAACCTTGCAGATTCCCTTCTAAAATTTTGTTTTCTGGTATTAAGGCAGTTTAAGTTGGCAATCTAACCCTTAATCTTCTGTTCATAAATAAGTGTCTGGGACACTGCCATTCTGTAATGAGTACTGCTCTACTTTAGAAATGCATGACAATTCCCGTAGCTACTGCCAGCACTGTTTGTCATCAGTTTCCTCACTGTATGATTACTTCTTTCTACCTGGCTATTCAACCATACGCTAAATGCAGACTCAAAGTTGCCTGTTTACATTCTCACTGCTTAACAGCTTACATTCTAGTCTTGTCAGTTGTGAATCCCTGTCTGATATGACATAAGGTATGCTTGTCTTGAAAAGACTTCAGTATACTTAATACACTTGTAGTATCTACTAATTTTGTCACTTCAGGATACATGAAATAATAACTTACAAGTATAACAACATGGGTCTCTGAACAGCAACGAATATGTAGCCACTCAGCTCCATGTTCATGTCTGTACCATGCAAAGTACCATCTCTTTTGGATGGGTAATAGAATATGAACTGTGCACATCCCACTTCTGCATCTCCTTCGCTACCTGTGCTGACATAACAGGTAAAACCTTATGCCTCTTGCTGTCTCCATGCACTTCACGATTCCAAAGTAGTTTCTAAAAAGGCACTATAGGGATGGATAATGTTTTGGCCAATATCTGAAAACCTAGAGGTGACAGGTTTACCTTTAGAGAGTGCGGTGGCAACCTGTTCTTTGGAAATAATCAATAGTGATATAGTAAACCTCCAGACACTGGACCCAACCCAGTTTGGTTTTGTCAAGTGCAGGTCATGCTTACTCAGCCTGGTGGATTTCTTTGAGATGGATGAGGGCAAAATGGTTCACACTGCCTACCTTAACCTGGCCAAGGCATTTGATAAAATATCTCACTCAGGCATTGTTGACAAACTGAAAAGGTCAGATACAATATACAAAACCTCACTCAGGCATTGTTGACAACCTGAAAAGGTTAGGTACAATCCTGTATGTCACCCGGTGGATAGCCAACCAGCTCACAGACAGGACACAGGAAGTTAGAACTGGGGATTTCACCTCTACAAAGAGGCCAGTTACAAGTGGAGTCCGTCAGAGATCAGTCCTGGGACCACTCCCTTTTGGCATTTACTTCTCGAAGTTAAGGCCAATGTCAATGGTCTCTGGTTGAATAAACTTGCAGATGATTGCAAATTAGAAGCCATCACTGAATCCCAGACTGACACAAATGTTCTCCAGGAAGGGCTGACACAGGCAAACAACTTGTGCCAAAGCCACGGACTAAAACTAAATGCCAAGAAATGCATAATAGTATTCTTCGGGAAGTCATTCACCCCTGGTAACTACCACATTCAAAACACACCCCTTACAGTTGACCTAGTAGTCAACGACTAAGGGATGCACACAGACAGTAATCTAGCCTTTGACCATCATATGCCTACAGTACTGAGGAAATCATTCTATGTTGTTCAACTTATAAACAAATGTATGGCATCTAAGTCAAAGGAAGTCATTGTTCCACTGTATTTGGCATTCATCTGACCTATCTATACCTATTTGGTAAGCACCTAACCAGGCATATCCAACAGTTAGAATGTCCACAGAGGTTCCGCACTAAAAGAATACAGGGCATATCTTAAAATCTCCTATGCAGACCACCTCAAGGCCCTATCCCTGTATTCTGTCTCCTACAGATTTTCAAGGGGAGGTCTATGCCTGGCATAAAGGGCATTGTCATTCCCCACTCTGATGGACCTCCTGCATATCCACAAAACAAAGAGCACCAGGATTACCCATTCTAAAGACTTAAACCTTGCCTGTAAAATAAATAGGACCTGCTGGAGAGACAGGTATGTATCCCAGAGACTCTCTGTCTATGGAACAGGCTCCCCATCCATGTGAAGTAGAGTTCCTCCCTAACTCAATTCAAATGCAAAACTGGACAATTGGATGGGGAACAGGAAATTCATGCCTGGTTTGGCACCTACGTCTCTAATGGACACAGACAACCTATAAATGGTTCATCTCCCAGACCCCTGCTTGTAAATGTTTCATCTCCCAAGCCCCTGCTTACATTTATCAAGGGTATCAGAACTTGTCAGAGATTTGGGATGCATGGCTATGCTTCAAAAGGCCTTTGTGGTCGTTAGCCCAGTAAACACCTATGAAGACCACATCTGACAAAGCAGTGTGGCCTGTCAACCATGTTCTCCCAGGCAGACAAGTATGGGACCCCTCTAGAATGACACCATTAGCTAAACTCAATGTTTGCTCTCACCTGTTTGTCACTGTCAACAGGATTCGCAGGTCAATTTTAGTAAGTCTCTGAAATTCTTCTTCTGTTACTAGCAGCTACAGAATCACCCAAAAGAATCAATTTCTTCTAGCAAACCTTAATTCTATTAATGCAAATAATTTCTGTTCAATACATCTCCTACCAGCACTGCCTTGGTTGGTATTTCTCTTTCTAGTCATAATTCTGCAGATTAAGTATCAGCTCCTATAATATCAGATGTACCTTCTACAAAGTATTTTTGAATATGGTATGTAAGTAGGTTTTTGGTTCATTTAAACTTGCATTTTTGACATATATAAATACACACATACATGGGCGTGCGCGCACGCGCGCACACACACACACACACACACACACACACACACACACATACACACACACAATCTAGCAAATGATCAAAGAAACTATCATTGGCTCCAGTTCCACTTACTTAAAATCAAAACCCACATAGCTGCCATTTTTTCACAGTTTCACAGAATGTGGCTACATCTATGTTAGAAATACATGTTTTAAAAACATGCTTTAGATGCACAGCTACCCACTTTAGCCACTTACCATGCAGCTAAATGAAAGAAAAAAAAAATGAAACATCTTACCCTACTTGCAAAGTACTAAGAGTTTCTGCATAACCCAGATGTCATTCTCTGCACTATTGTTTACCTTAAATTCAACATTTCCAGACTTTCTCTTCCCGTTCTGACTTTATTAATGCACTGCTTCTTTGCTACCTGATTTCAAAATCAACTCTATTTACTTTAATACTGTCTACAAACAGGTGACTTACTTATTTGATTTAACATGCAAATTCTGCTGAACAATCTTCTCCTTTTTACACAGTATTATAACACAATAACTAGCAATTGACCCAAGGGACCTTTTTAAGCCTAGACACACTTTTCCAATAAAATGTGATAGGTATTGGTTCTAAAGGGTTTTGTGTGTGGTGGGAGGGGATATATATTTATTTATTTTACATTTGTTTACCGGGACAGTCTGACTGGACTGAGTCTATTTACAGTGGAGGCCTGGGGCGAAAAGCTCCACATATATTAACAGAAATACTAGAATTTAATACACAGTACTAAAAACTGATAATAACACATTGTAACAGCAAAATCCAGCTAAAAAGACAGAAATGTAAAACAGACAGGATACAACTCAGCAGTTAAATAGACAAAATACATTTTAACATTGAGAGTCATTAAATACATCATGTTAGAATGAAGTAGCTATATTAAAGAGAGAAACACTGTTGAATGTAAAAAACTGTAGCATTTACAGTAGGCAAGTATTGGGTATGGGTAGCTGAGCACTTACAAGCTTCCTATCCCTCTAACAGAGGCATAGGTGCCAGACCAGGGGTATATTTACAGTCCCCATCCACGGATCCAAGTTTCACTTGAATAAGTGCAGGGATGAACTCTGCCTCAAATGGATGGACAGCCTGTGCCAGAGAAGGGAGAGCTTTTGAGACACATACCTGTACCATCAGCATATCCTGTTTATGTTGCAGGGAAGATTTAGGTCCCTGGATCAAGTGCTCCTAATGCTATTTGTTTTACAGAAGTGTAACAGGTCCATTAGCACTGGATCGAAGGATGCTTTGTAGACCAGGCATAGGTCACCTCTCAGCAGCCAACAGCAGACCAAATACAAGGACAAACGTTTGAGGCAGTTCAGGACAGGAATTGTTTTTTTACAACATGTATTCTGTTTTTTTTTAGGAATCTGTGCTGTTGCCCTGATGCTGCATATGCCTGGCCAGGTACATATCAAAGGGGCCATTGTACTCAATGACTGGTCTCAAGAGACCAGAGTACAACACAAAGACTTGTTTGAATCTAGATGTCATACCCCTGCTTATAAGTTGTGAAACATAGAAAGATTTCCTCACTACAATAGTAACACGATGGTCAAATGCCAAATCACTGTCTATATGTATTCCCAAATCCCTGACTACAGAGATTACTCTTAGGGGTGCACTGTCAGTACAGTAGTTGCTGGGGTGGCTGTCTTTCTGAAAGATACCACAATGTACTTTTGACATTGAGTTTTAGACCATGGCTCTGGCACTAGTTATTAATCTGTGTCAGGCCTTCCTGCAGGATATTTCTGTCTTGGGAGGATTCAAAGATTGTACTCAAATTGCAATCATCTACAAACCTCGGTAGCTAGAGGCCCTGGATGTTATCCTTGCCTCAGAAAAGTAGATGCCAAGCAGGAGCAGCTCTAAGCCTTGAGGCACCGCACTAGTAACTGGCCTTTTTGTATTGGTAGACTCCCCTATTCTAACTTCTTGGGTCATGTCTGTAAGTCAGCCAGCAATCTGGCAGGATATGTAAAGGGTTTATTACTCAGTTAAGTCAGCCAGCAATCCGGCAGGATATGTAAAGGGTTTATTACTCCGTTTAGTAAGCTTTTCTACAATGTCTGAGTGGGGTATTGTGTGGATATGTAAAGGGTTTATTACTATGTTTAGTATGCTTTTCTACAATGTCTGAGTGGGGTATTGTGTGGATATGTAAAGGGTTTATTACTCAGTTTAGTACGCTTTTCTACAATGTCTGAGTGGGGTATTGTGTGGATATGTAAAGGGTTTATTACTCCGTTTAGTACGCTTTCCTACAATGTCTGAGTGGGGTATTGTGTGGATATGTAAAGGGTTTATTACTCCGTTTAGTACGCTTTTCTACAATGTCTGAGTGGGGTATTGTGTGGATATGTAAAGGGTTTATTACTCCGTTTAGTACGCTTTTCTACAATGTCTGAGTGGGGTATTGTGTGGATATGTAAAGGGTTTATTACTCCGTTTAGTACGCTTTTCTACAAAGTCTGAGTGGGGTATTGTGTGGATATGTAAAGGGTTTATTACTCCATTTAGTACGCTTTTCTACAATGTCTGAGTGGGGTATTGTGTCAGATGTCTTGGCTACGTCATGATGTGCAGTATGCACCACTCTGCTCTCTCTTGGCTAGGTCATCATGTGCAGTATGCACCACTCTGCTCTCTCTTGGCTAGGTCATCATGTGCAGTATGCACCACTCTGCTCTCTCTTGGCTAAGTCATGATGTGCAGTATGCACCACTCCGCTCTCTCTTGGATAGGTCATGATGTGCAGTATGCACCACTCTGCTCTCTCTTGGCTAGGTCATGATGTGCAGTATGCACCACTCTGCTCTCTCTTGGCTAGGTCATGATGTGCAGTATGCACCACTCTGCTCTCTCTTGGCTAGGTCATGATGTGCAGTATGCACCACTCTGCTCTCTCTTGGCTAGGTCATGATGTGCAGTATGCACCACTCTGCTCTCTCTTGGATAGGTCATGATGTGCAGTATGCACCACTCTGCTCTCTCTTGGCTAGGTCATCATGTGCAGTATGCACCACTCTGCTCTCATCCATGGCTTTGGTGACTTTCTCAAAGAAGTCCACCAGGCTGAGATGGCAAGACCTGCCTTTGACAAACCCAAACTGATTTGGTCCAATATTTGTAGGTTACTTAAGCTGTCATTTAGGATATCCATGATTATTCTCTGTCGTTTTACATATCAGGCTAGTCAGGCTTACAGGTCAACAATTCCTCAAGTCTATAGATGACCTGACCTTGTGCAGCAGGATAACCACTGCAGTCCTCTATTCGTTTGGCCCTGGAAGCTACAACTAAATAGTGATTCTAGTGGGCCCAATAGTTCATGTTTCATGCTAATAAGAAGGCATACTGGGATATTATCGGGCTCCATCAACGCAGTGGTCTTGGCCTAGACAATAACATGAAAACCTGTTTTCTAATGACAGCTGGGGGATTTATGGATGTGGGTTTCCCCTGAAGGGCATCTGGTAGGGAAAGGGGGTTAAAACTGCAGCTAAACTTGTTGGCCAGGAGGTTTGCTATATCTTCTGGCTGCATTTAAGTAGCACCATTTACAATAAATCTGATGCATTGTTGTGCATTGCCTTTGAGGCTACAGACATAGCAGAAGAAAGCTTTGTGACTCTCCTTGTCCTGCAAAGCTTATTTACCTCAAATTTGGCTTTGGTAAATTTGATTAGCCTTGAGTTGTTTGTATATGTTAATGAGGGATTTTTTTTACCTTGCTGGGCATTGCACCTCTTAATTTTTGCCATGGAATTTCTTCCTTTTGTTATGCAACATAATGATGTTGGGATTCCACCAGGAAAGCCTTTTTTTCCCTTTTTTTTTTTAATTAGTTGATCCTGCGCTTAATCAGGGTAGGTACAGCTATCTCTATACAGGTGTTAATATGATTATACAGAGTTTCTTTGAAGGATTAGGTTCACTAGGTACTAGGCTAATGGCCCTGGAGCCTTTACAAGCGTAGCCCACAGAAGTGCCCTAGCATCTTGCCGCCCGAAGTTAGTTCCCAGTGCCTCTACCAAGTACAGTCACTGCAGTGATCCCCAGGGTGAACTTTCTATTTACCATCCACTCATCAAGATTTCTCCTGAAGATGGCCAGTGAGGTGCTCTGCTTGACATGTATGGGAAGTCTATTCCAGAGCATGGTTATGAACCTGTCCCTCCAGCATGTTCTGTTGATTGTGATAATGAGGTTGATGTCTCTGGAGCGTGTGGTGTGGAGGGATTGGGATTTCTTTAGATGTAGCAATTATAACGGAGCTGGATCAGACATGGCTTTGTAAGTCAAGCAGAAATTGCCTTTTACTAGACGATATGAGACAGAGAATAGCTGGAGTTTTTTGAGTCTGTCCATGTAGGACATGTGTTTAAGGCCTAGGATCTTCTTCATGAGGTACTTTTGTGGCCTTTCCAGCTGTTGCATGTGTCTAGTAAGGTACATGCCAAATGGGGCATTATACTCTATGATTGGCCTAATGAGGGAAGAGTAGAGAGAGATGATGACCTCTTTCTTCCTGAATGCAAAACCCTTGGTAATGAGATGTACCACATAGGACTTTCTGACCACAGTAGCAATGTGGTGGTTGAAGGAGAGGTTGCTGTCACCCTATGTCCCCTGTTCTCTTATAGCACCTTCAGTGTTCGGTGGATGTGGTAATTAGTGGGAACTGAGTTTTTCCCAAAGGAGATGGCGATGGATTTTTTTGGAATTAAGCTTAAGGCCATGGTTTCGACACCAGTCACTGGTCTCAGTGAGGCCTTTCTGTAGAATGTCTACATCACTTGTGGAGTTAATAATGGCTCCCAGCTTGCAGCCATCTGCAACCTTGGTCAGCCAGAGTCCGTCCGTGTTGGCCTGGACTTCTGAGAAGTGGATGCCAAACAGGAGAGGACCCAGGACCGATCCCTGTGGGACTCCACTCGTGACTGGTCAGCAGTCTGACTTGGAGTCCACTACTTTCACACTGTGGGTTCTATCTGTGAGCCAATTTGCAACCTATCTGGTGATATAAGGGTTGATGCCTAGTTTGGTGAGTTTATCAATAATTCCTGAGTGGGGAATGGTATCAAAGACCTTGGCCAGATCGAGGTAGGCTGTATGAACTGCCTTGCCCTCATCCACAGCTCTGGTGACTGACTCAAAGAAGTCAACCAGGTTGAGCAGGCATGATCTACCTTTCACAAAGCCAAACTGCGTGGGATCTAGAGTTTGGAGATTCCCTGTATCCTTGTTAATTAGGTCTATGATAATGCGATTCATAGTCTTACAAATCAGACTTGTCAGGCTAATGGGGCGATAATTCCTAGGGTCTGTAGTCACTCCCCCTTTATGGAGAGGGATGATGACTGTAGCAGTGCGCCATTTGGTAGGGACAAAGCCTGAGGTGAGGCTGTGATTGAAGAGGGCACATAGATGTGATTCCAGTTCACTTTGTAGTTCATTTAGAATATATCCAGGGAAACTGTCGGGTCCCATGGAAGCTGTATTCTTGGCCTTGGACAATGCAGCTTTAACCTCTGCTGCAGTAATGCTGAGTGCCTGGCATTCCTCCGGTATTGTGATTGGTCCTTTGGGGGGGGGGGGTAAAGGTTGGCACTGAATCTGTAGGCCAGTATGCTGGCAATATCTGTTGGCTCAGTATAGGAGACACCATTGTGCAGTAACTCAGAGCAAACCTGGGTATTGCCATGGACATTCTTGACATAACTAAAGAAGGCTTTGTGGTTGTTTTTAGTGTCTGCTGCGATTCTGCCTTCATAGCTGGCTTTAGAGGTTTTGATGAGGGATCTCAACTTTTTTGGTGAGGCTAATAAGAGAGTTTTTCCAGTCTTGGGACTTCACCTTTTTCTGCAACAGTTTCTTCCTTCTGTTGTAGAGTTTATTAATGGCAGGGGACCACCAAATTGGCTTCCTTTTTTTGGAGGAGAGTGTCTTGGTTCTGTTGGGCATGGCTAGTTCCATGCATTTATGTATGTTTTCATACAGTGCACAGGTGTATGATTCGGCAGTCATGCATCTATTTTCCATTGACATGGGTGCTGTGAAGTTAGCCACCTCGGTTTTTAGGAGCCCAGTCAGCTTTGGAGAAGGTTTTCATGGTGGTTACCTTTGCGGGGGGGGGGGGGTGAGATGTGGATTTCCATGGTGATTAGTTTATGGTGAGATCTAACCAGGGAGGAGTTGACTATTGGTGTAGAGCAACGGTTGCCCATGTTTGTAATAACCAGGTCAAGGATGTTGCTTCCTCTAGTGGCGGTAAGAATGAGCTAGTCCAGGGCATTGGAACTGATGAATTCCAAGAAGCATTGGGCTACTGTATTGGTGCATGAGTAGTTTTCCCAGTTAACGGAGGGGTAGTTGAAGTCACCTAGTATGAGAGTGTTGGGTTGGACCCTAATAGTTTCCAGGTTGCTTAGGAACGTGGAGTGAGAGTCTTGGGACATGGATGGGGACCTAAAGCAGACTACGACCTGATTCACTCTCTTACCCAATGTTAGTTGTACCTGAAGTATCTCAGATGCATTATGCTGGGCTACTAGTCTGGAGGTGTACATATCCTTTATGAATATGGAGACACCACCGCCTTTGGAGCTTCGGTCCATGTTCTGGGGCCGAAAGGTGTAGAATCAGTTATAGCCTGGTAGTGCAGGGGTGCTTTCTGCTGCTTTAAATCAGGTCTCCGTTACAGCACAAATGTCGATGTTCTCCATTTTGAGGAGTGCTTCCAGCAAGTGCATCGCATCTTGAGATTTAGACTTATAGCATTGAGCAACATGACCCTCAGATTGCACTTATTTATAGCTGTTACGATAGTAATTTGATCTTTGGAACATTGCCTAAAAAGGCACTAAGGGGTGGCAAGAGCCTTAGCCAGTATCTGGAAACCCAGGGGTGATAGATGCAGGCCATCTCTGGCAAAACATTGAGGTCTGTCAGTCATGTCATCCCAAGCAGACAGATACTGGATCCTCTTAGAATGACACCAGAAACTTAGCCAATTGTTGAAGTCAATCATTTTCTGCTAGTACTGCAGTATTATTCTGGGTAATGGTAGGATGCTGCTCAGAGCTAGGGTCATACCTGCCTGGGCCACATAATCCGAGAGCTCCTCCATGTCTCTTTTCATGTAGTCCAGGGAGGTGCATCTCAGGTCATACACACCCACATGGAGAGTGACAAAGTCATACTTGTACTTGTTGTGAAGTGACCTGAGTGCATTCACAGGCGGTGATGTTCTTGGGGCCCTGACATTTTGCCAGGGTGTCATTTAGTAGTAAGAAGTTTGCCCTAAACAAAGTCTCATGCCATATCCTTGCAAGGTATAGGCCCTGCCTCTATGACCTAAGAAAACTATAATGTATACTAAAATGTACTGGAGACTTTCCCCATTCAACCTAACACAATACTTATGGGCGACTTTAATCACCCCATTATAAACTGGGAATCATACAGGACCCCTAACATGCACACCGAGACTCCTTCAGTTGGTAAACAAACACCCTGGACCAGATGGCTCTCACGCCCACCAGGAGTGCAAACATACTGGACCTGGTTCTCACAAACATGGGAGAATGCTGCATCCTCCCTAGTGTAATGTCCTCACTGCTTAGGTCAGACCATAAAGCTGTTTCCTTTGAAGTAATGGCAAAATCAGGGATACCAGCTAACCCTGGAACTTACAGGGATTATTCTAAGGTAATCTTGATGTGAAGAAGCTCAAGTGCATTACTTTGATAGACCAGCCTTGAGGTGTGTTGTTTTTAATGTAAACTGAGACACCTCTGTCTTTTGTCCCTTCTTTTGCAGTAGTTAGTCTAAATATGCGGAAGGCACTATAGCCCTGCACTGCCATGGTGCTTTCTGTGGTTTTAAGCTATATCTTAGTTACTGCACAGACTTTTAAATTCTCCAGAAAGAGAGGAGCTTGTATGGAGTGGAATTCCTTGTTTAGGCTCCTAGCATTGAGCAGTAACACCTTCAGACTTTATTGGGGTGGTTCAGCTATGTTGGTAGGTTTGTCTGGTTAGAAATGCCTAAAAAAAGCAGTATGAGGGGGATCAAGCTTTTAGCCATTATTCAAAATCCCAGAGGGGACAGGTGCAGACCATCCTTTGCAAAGCAGCGCAGTCTGTTAATCATATCTCCCAGGCTGATAAATATTTTACCCCTTTTGAATGACACTATACACTAAGCCAGTTGTTAAAGTTAATTATTTTTTGTTTATATTGTGGCATCATTCTTAAAGAAAGCAGAAAGCTGTTCGCTGTTAGGTTCATACCGGGCTGGGACACAGACTTAGAGCTCAGTCATGTCTCTCTTCATGTAGTCCAGGGAGGTATGTCTCAGGTCATTTATGCCCACATGGACTATGCCCGAGTCATATTGGTACTTGTGGTTTAACAACCTAAATACGTGTATGACCTGACAGACAGTTGACCACAGCTCTCTCCTTACGTGTTGGGTATTGATTTTGTGTAATACTCTTGTCTGGGAGGACTTTGAGGTTTTGGAATATTGCATTTAAGAGCCTCAGCATATGTGGGTCCATGTGCCTGGTCCATACTAGCATATGTGGGTCCATGTGCCTGGTTCATACTAGCATATGTGGGTCCATGTGCCTGGTCCATACTAGCATATGTGGGTCTATGTGCCTGGTCCATACTAGCATATGTGGGTCTATGTGCTTGGTCCGTACTAGCATATGTGGGTCTATGTGCCTGGTCCATACTAGCATATGTGGGTCTATGTGCCTGGTCTGTACTATGTGAGGTGAGCACAGTGTATATGTTACTGACAATCTGTTTGTTATAAGTGCTTGCATGTGACAGCATTCCCACCATGGACATACTGTAACTACACATATGACACACCATATCAGTTAGTTTAAGAATTTAGTGCTTGTTAGTAAACATGAGACAATTGCAACATTGCCTCAAGATGCCCATATCCAACAGGCTGGCTGCAGAGATAGTAGGGGAGTGCATGTCCATGACTATGGATCCTCATTTCTTGTTCTACAAGGGGATGGTATAACAGGGGTTTACAGCTGGCCAGCTTGGTTGCTGTAGAGGGTAGACCAGTATCAGGCTAATCTAAGACTAAACTCGTAGGGGGGGGGGGGGTGTTATGCGCTTCAGTGCTCAAACTAGTTGCTTTTTGCATAACTAAATACTGTGGAAATTTTAGGTGTAGCTGTATAGGGAAACATTTAATTCTACGTGCCTGTGTATATACAGGACACTGCTACCTGCAGCTGTGCAAAAAGCAACGTAATGCAAAGGTTCCAGATTTATAAACAAATCAAATAGCCTTCTAACCAATCAAACAGTTTCACTTAAAGCCTTCCCATGTGATTCCTAGTTTAAACAGACCAGACCTCCTTCTACTGCCATTAGAGATGCAGTCCAAGGCCTCTGTAATATAAAACTACACTACAGTTAGCTCAAAGTGAATTCAAATAGGACAATTAAACTATCTGGAAACCGTTTTAAAAACTACAATGCAGAGAAACCAGCAGCTAGGTCAGTAAAAAGTAATAGCACTTTACAATGATAATGGCCAAAAAAAAATACAATAAATAATTAAAAAATATGACAGCAATATCTTATAAAAATACAAAACAATTAATTTAAAGTACTTAACTGTGCAAGCATAGCACTGGATACAAGCCAAGTGCTTGTGAGCTCTGTGAAATGAGCCAGAAGCTGTGTAGAAAATTATACAGGAAGGGAAAAGTGACTAAATAAAGTTTGCACAAGATATTTCTACCACAGGTTCCATAAGAATGATTAAAAGCTGCACCTTTTTTATTTCCTCGTTAGCCATGGTGGAGCACTGATCTACAGGGACTTTTTCCCAACTCAGCCTGAGTATATAGTTTGGTTAACACTGTCTTGGGATTACAGTCACGTCTGCTACATAAAACCTTAGTTTTGCCTGTGCCGTACATTCTGTGCATCTCATAGCTGACTTTCACCTCACCATAACTGGTTACTGAGCATATTCAATTTAAACTTCATTTCTGCTTTATTATTTTATTTTCATTTTATCTTAAAACATTTCCATCACCATACGTTTTTACTTACCTGCAACACATATCTCAATCTCCTACATTTCCAGATAAATGATATCCTTTTTACCTGTAACAGCAACAAATACACCACATTCCACAAAACCAGCCACTGGAAACAATGGCGTTCCTAATTACACTGTTACTGTCCTACTCGGTAGAACACCTTAAACTGTCATTTAACATCTCTTCACTTAACAACACCATTATCTCTCCCAATAATGATACAAAGCTACTTGGAGTAATCACAGACGATGAACTGAAATTTGACCTACACATTCATCACTGCATCAAGAAACCCCATCAAAAGCTCAGCCTCCTTTACAGAAACAAAAGATATCTTACCTCTGCCTCTAGGATCACACTTACCTTCTCCCCAACCTTTTTTACAGTTCACAAATCTTTACTAACCTTCAGTCATCTCTACTCTCCAAACTCAAAACTACCTATAACAAAGTTGCAAGATTTTGCTGCTAATTTGCCTTCCAAATCTCACTACTGTCTGGCCCTTTGATCACTCAGCTGGCTTGAGTTCCCAAACCACCTCAAATCTACTCAGCTTCTTATCATCCAATCCCTCAGCAATAACCCCTCATCCTGTCCATATATTTCCTCACTAATCTCACTTTATAACCTCTCCCATCCCCTTAGGAGCACTGATCAATGTTTACTACAAATCTATAAACAAAAAAAATCTGCAGGACAGAGTCTGTACAGTTATTCTCCTGCTATCCTTTGGAACAAGCTTCCCCTGCCCCTAAGAAGCATACCCCACACATACAAATTTAAGAAATCCCTCAAACATTACCTAAACCACACCTGAACATGTCCCTGTCACCTCCCTCCACAATTCCAGTCCTAATTCCTATTTATTACCCCTCTCCCTTGTTCTCCTCCTCTTCTACCTAATAGCCAGTACCACTCTTCTACATCTTAATCATCCTCTACAACTAACCACTTCCTAGCATTATGATTCTGACTCTAATGCCACCCTCACTTATCTATTCTGGAATTCTGCTGCACTTTCCCTTCTACTAGCATCTAGTATCATTCCATCTCTCCTGGACTCATTAGGTATTCACTCCTACTAACACCCTCCCTCCCCCATAGAACACCTCTACTAACCTGCTGATCTTACCACTGTTTTCCTATCCCTCAACTGTTTGTCCCTCTTCTAACAACCTCTTTTTAAACTCAATTGTATAAAATGTCATCTTTGTTAATGCATTTGCAGAAAATCACTTTGTATTACATATTCACTGCAACATGTAATAGTATAGCAATAACCCACGCCTGGGTGTGGATAATGCTGGATTTACCCAAAGTTGGCGTGGTTTGGTCACGAGGGCGAAGCCCGAGTGTCCAAACAAAGCCAACCGTGGGTAAATCCAGCATTACCCAAACCCAGAAATGGGTTATTGCTATTATACAATGACATTATTTAAGAAAAAAAATAATTAGTTTTCTTAAATAATGGCATTGTATAATGCCTCCTTGCTGCCCTTCCGCAGCTGTCTGGTATTCTGCGGCACTTCTGATGTACTGCGCATGCGTATGCCTACGCAGTACATCAGAACTGTGGGCAAAAGCAATGGAGAAAGCAAGCTCTCCGTTGCTTTTTACTGTTTCGCTATGTTAAATGGGTTTAACATAGCGAGACAGCTTTAAAAAAAGCAACAGAGAATCTCCGTTGCTTATTTTAAAGCTGTCTCACTATGTTAAATCCATTTAACATAGCGAGACAGTTTTGAAAAAAAGCAACAGAGAAAGCAAGATCTCCGTTGCTTTTTACACGCTGTCTCGCTATGTTAAAAGAGTTTAACATAACGAGACAGCTTTAAAAAAAGCAACGGAGATCTCCGTTGCTTTTTTTAAACCTGTCTCGCTATGTTAAAACTCCTTTAACATAGCGAGACAGTGTTTTAAAAAAGACTTATACTAATGGAAAAAGTCCGGGCGACCGGACCTTTTTCCATTAGCATAAGTCGATTTACAACGTGCATGCTGACCAATCAGTGTGCACGTTTTGGAATATTAATGGGTGGTCATGGTATAATATATAATATTACTTTGGAGCTTTTCTCCCTGGGCCTCCGCTGAAAAAGGGCATTTAGCCAGTCGGACTATCCCGGCCAACAAATGCCAAATAAATAAACAAATAAATACATACATTCATAAATACATAAATAAATAAAACCCCCCACCATTCCAGAGACACAGTGGAATGCCTGTCTGAAGTCAGAGAACTCCAAGGGCATGGGAGAGAAAAAAACAACTCTTAGCATTAGCATAAATCATCAACAAAAATAGGGTACTTTTCCATTAACGGGGCAACAGGGAAAATGAGTGGTTGATGTGTACACACACTTTATATATATTCTAGTTCATTCACTTTTTCTGTAGGGTAACTTATGTAGACTGATACAACCGCACATTCTACCTATTTTGTATTCTTCAAAAAAAGTCTTTTTGCAACTTACACTTTTTGGCACAATAACAATTAGAATTTGCGATACTGTCCGTCTACATAAATTACCTTTCAGAAAAAGTGGACGACGTTTAATATATACACCGTGTGTACACATCAACCACACATTTCCCTGCTACCATGTATGGTAATCTGCCCTAGTTTTTTACAATGCTGTTTCCATTGCCGAGCGTATGCTAAACATAAAAGGAAAATCCGAGTCTAACACAAAGAAAAGTTTCTGGCTGTGTACTTGTACACAATATTCTTTCTACCCGTTAGCCTGTTTCCATCTGAAGGAACTTGAAAGTAGAGTTTAGGCTCAGTGTCACATTCCCAGTTTAAAGCACGGGTCAAGTGTAAAAAAAAAAAATCCGTATCCCAAAGCTACACCAGGAACTGTACAGTACACACAATACAATAAAAGGTGATGCAAGTTCCCAAACCCTCGTAATTAATTTCTCAAGAAGCAAAATACAAAGGAAATCAGGGCTTGTTAATAACATGAAAAGCATCGGTTCAGTGCGAGTGTGTGCTAACACTCACAGCGCTCATTAGAACTGTTGCCCTGATAACGGAAATGTACCAAAAATAGACTATTAGAAATACCCCTAGAAGAAGCGTATGGAATGGAGAGAGGTACGCACAAGCTGCAGCAGTGTCTAGAGCTGTATAAGCATGCACTTGTTAGTGTGGTTTTCACTTAAGCAGTGTTTTTTTTTAAATGCAATTAAATAAATAAATAAGTGGGGAAAACACTTCAGGGCCTGGATTAAGGGTATTCAGAGACCACATCTGGCCATGAACAAGCAGTCTGAGAACGACTCTGTACAAAATATAGAGGAAATGTGAATAGTTTTCTGTGGTATGCTTAAATATTTTAATTGAGTTAAAAATGATTCACTACTGTATTCAGGACAAACCTGTTTAATCAAATACTCCAGATGGGCCTGTTTACATAGTAGATCCTCAAAAACCCAATATACATTTCTAATCCATAGTATGACAGAAAAACAATAACACAAATAGAATTCACAACGTTGTAAAATTTGTAAAAGTACACCATTAAAATAATTACCTGTCCTCTTGTTGGCAGATCTTTGACACTGTCAGGCTTAAATAATGTAAATTCAATAAGAGCCTGAAATAATGTAATGGCTTTCTCGGAATGACCAGCTTGGCGCAGAAAATGGCACTGCTGAATAAATATGGCTGTAAAAAATAAAAAAGAACAAACTTTAAGCAATAGTATCAATACACAGCATATAAACTACAACTGTAGGAAAAGACCTGAAACTAAATTCTAAACATAAATGATCAGCTGAAAAATTAAGAAAATTATAAGGTAGCCATATTTGGGGAAATAGATAATGGACGTCACTTGAAATGTCCTCAAGGCAGACTAAATATGATCAAGATAATGCTACACTCAAAGCATGGAACAGCATAAAAATGTAACAACACTCTGGTCTGAATGTCGAACATAAGTACCAGCATCATTATGCAGAGGACTAATCAATATGGAAAGCTATTAAGTTTACAACCTATTAAAAGCATCACAAACTGTTACAAGAATGGATTTCGAACAGATACATTCAATGCTCTAAAATCAGCTAACAAAAAGAGTTTGCAGTTTGGTGACATGTAGTGGAAGGCTCACGGGAATCATGAGGAAAAACATTTTCAAGGAAAGGGTGGTAGAAGAAGGAAACAACCTTCTTGAAATACACACCAGGGATCACTTCTGTGGCTCTGCTCGACAGGGGCACAGGAAAATAACTTTCTTGGGTGGTATAAGGCAGGGAACCTTGTTGGCTAGGGTTACTTAGGCCCTTGGGCCAATAGCCTAGTACCTACCTATGAAAAAACTGAAAGAATTAAACAATGTAAGGAAAAGATACAATTCTTATGTGATATAGGAGAATAAAGGTGCACACTATTGGTTAAGTAGGATATGCAGCTTATACAGAAGGTAGGCAAAGTGGTAAACAAGATGGGTGGAATGCCTTTCAACTGACACCAAAATTTATGTTGATTTATTTTTGTTTATTTACAGGGGCTAGAATACTGCTCAGATCTGACCATTTCTAAGCTCAGCCCAGGGAACAGAATACAACAGTTAACTACGCAGTAAGTGCACACAGAAAAAATAACATTGTTAAACCGATATACATAGGATGGTATGGCACTTCATTTATTTATTTATTAAATACAATAAATAAATATACATAGGATGGTATGGTACTTCTCATTAAAGCAAGGCCACATGCACTTTTGCAGCCAGTAACCAAAGCACCCACCTCAGTCTCTCTAATCCAGTGGTCAACTGACTTAAAAACAAAAGCAGTCACAGAAAAAAAAACACACACACATACACACACGCGTGCACACACACACACACACACCACATTCATTCACACAAATATACATCTCCTTCAGATTCTGCAGTGTCTACTTCATCTACTAAAGTCTTAACATTCACTTAATCTGAAAATCAAAGCTCGAACATTTGGTAAAATTTTGTCTCATTAGAAGGGACCATTACTCAAGCCAGCCAAAATTTGTTAACAGTAGTTATGAATTAACTGCCTTAAGGATGTTATCCAAAGGAGCCATAGGTTCATAGGTTCATACTAGGCTATCTGCCCTAGGGCATTTATAAGCCTAGCCAGAATGTGTTTGGCTTTCGCCACCCATTTTAAATTTATTTTGCTATGCCCTTTTTCGAGGTTAGTATACTGTGCCTCTATCTAACAGTGACACAGAAGTGATACCCGGGGTAAACCTACGATCTCCCATCCACTCATCAAGATTCCTCTTGAAGAGA